>NC_046381.1:38986572-39209072 GCF_011125445.2 Fundulus heteroclitus
TCTCTCTCTCTCTCTCTATGGCGTCGCATATATATATATTTTCTTTCCCCCTTTTTTTTAATTGACCCTATTTCTACCATCGATATACGTATATAGATCAATGTATATATTATTTATCATCCAGCCCTGCATCACAATAAACATAAAATAACAAAAGTCTTGATAATTATGACAACAGGCAGAGTAATATTATCTATAATCTGGGGCTAAGTGGGTTTTTTCCACAGAGGAATCAAAATAGACACCCAGATGTGAAATAAAAGTCAATCTTTGTACTAAAGTGTCCACAGTTATCGGCAGGCTTGCAGTCATTCTCTCCATAATGTAAACGTGTTTCAGTCTCTGGACCCGTTGACTTATAGCTTTAGGTATGACTCTTAACAAAAACACCACAGGAACCACGTTTACTTTCAATATTACATCTATTTCCTTTTTAATATTGTCCCAAAATCCTCGTTTTACTGGTGTCTCCATTCTTTCCACAAATTCGCCAACATAATGCCACATTGGGATTTTTCTCTTATGAAAAGATGATAAAGGGAGTATTAAAGTATCTGATCTTCACTTTCCAGTCAAATTCTGTCCATAGTTAGCTGCTAATTCTCCATATGGCAACCTGTACACATGTCCACCCATGTAGTCTTTATTTATAACATTTAACTCTAATTCCCATTTTTCCTTCATGTGGTTCATGTTTTATAAAGGTGTCAATTACCACATTTCTGTATATATTAGATTGTTGGGAAATGTTTCTCTATAACACTGATAGAGTACTCTTCTATTTAATTTTTTTGTTTTTGACCAAATCTTTTCCTTTATGTCTTTTCTGAAGGTACCTCTATAAATTAGTGCTGGACGATGTAGATAAAAAAGCATATCGATAAAACAAAAATAATTCTGATCGATATCTATAATTATCAACAAATTCAAAACATATTTTAAGTTCAGTCCTGGTTATTTTATAAAGACACAAACACTGAATTCAGACTCAACCCTTTATTCAACCAACTTTTTACCAAAACTAAGTTTAAAAAAAGAAAAGAAAATATAAAGTGTGCTCTCTGAACTCTGAAGGGGGCGGAGCTTCCTAGGTCTGCGTTGTGATTGGTTGTAAGGATGTAATGATGTAATATTAACCTACATGACTAGAACACAAAAGAAAGGAAAAAATGTTATTGTATTGATTTGTTTTATTGACCCTTTTTGTTCTATAGTAGATATATGTCTATAGATCAGTAATATTGTTTTTGACTTATCGTCCAGCCTTAATATAAACCACTTGGCGGGAGCTTAAATTGTTCCTGAAGTTGAATGATTTTAATCTAAAGCCTAAATTTGTCCCGTGTATAGAATGCAAAATGAAGGTCAACTGTTATTCTATTGAACTTTTTATTGAGCCTTTTTGTTCTATAATCGATACACGTCTACAGAACAGTAATATTGTTTTTGACTTATCGACCAATTATCTCTCCCGTGGCGGCGGGCGGACGGCGTACCTGCTGAGGTTCATGTGTCCCGTGTAGACGAACTCCAGGAGCTTCTCCAGCGAGTAGCGGCTCACCTTCTCCGGGTCCAGGGTGGTGAACTCTTCGCCCTTTTCCGCCTGGACAGAGAAATAGTCGCTGAAGGCGGCCAGAATGTTGCGGTGCGCTCTGAACTCCACGTCTTTCACCATGATGGTGATGTCGCACAGGAAGTCCATCTCGCGCTGCTGGTGCAGGCGCTGCAGCAGCAGCCGTCCGTGGTTGGCGACCTGAGCCATGGCTGCTGGAGGAGGGCGATTCAGAGCAGGAGGCACGGCGTTAGAGGCTGAAATAAGCTTTATGACTTTAACGGGTCTGATTACGCTGCTGGTTGTTAAAACGCTGGGTAACCGTCTGATGCGGCGCTTAAAGAGGCGTACGTTAGGGCTGAACGATTTTGGAAAATAATCTAATTGCGATTTTTTTTCTTAATATTGCGATTTAATGCGATTTTTTCCCCCCAGTTTAATTTATCATGTCTTTTTAAACATATACAAACAACAAATCATTTTGTTTCCTCGCTGTGCAGATTAGTTGCTAAAAGACCCACAGCATCTAAACTCAGAGCAGTAATAATTGCGTTCTGACTACAATATATTTCAACCAAAATTGCAATTTTGACTTTTCTCTGCGTTAACCACAAACAACAAAAATGGCTTCTAAATAAAGATGTTTGTAAACAAGGACTATTTAAAACAAGAACTTTTAATGTTTCTATTAATCAGAATATTATTCAACAGAACAGCTTTTAGTTGATTTGGACATCAATCCTTGTTGAACATAAAGTGCAACTGATTGACCAGAACTTAATGCTATGTATGATTATATAAACTCTAAAACAAGTAATAAAATTAGATTATCTCACTGCTGCAACTGTCTTCCCTTCCATGTGGAGGCAAACCCACTTTAAACATTTTACTGACACCTAATGGACGCGTCTAATTCCCTAATTGTTACAGAGCCAGAAATTGCAGACTCTGCGATTTGGAAATTGCGTTTTTTTTAAATCGCGATTTTATTGAAAATGCGATTAATTGTTCAGCCCTAGCGTACGTTCTGTTTCACCATGACTGCATGTCTGTGAGGGGAACAACTAGGCCATGTCACCCAGACCGTTACGTCTCTGAGAGAAGGGACTCCTGGCTCAGTGCTCCTGTGTCTCCTTTCTGTCCTGTCAGCCCTCAGCTGGTCCCTCACACTCAGCCTGGTTCTGGTTCTGGTTCTGGTTCCTGTCCACTGTGAACACACTGACTCCATTCTGGCTCCCTTTCAAAGCAGTTTCATCACAGCAAACATGAAGCTGGACGTTCTGCTCCTGGACCTCAATCTGACTCTAGATCAGTCAACCACATATATAAAATAAATACTTTTTTACATTTTCTGATCCTCATACATCAGGATTATAAACATTTCCTTCACCCGTTATCATAATAATGTTTTATTACATTCTGTTGGCCATGACCAAATATTAGAATCAGGGACAAAAAGTGTCTTAATTGAGTTTTATTCAAAAATGCATTTTATCCTCAGCTAAAAATGGGTATTAAGTACATATTATAGTCAGGATTTATTAAATTTAATGCATTATTATTATTATTAATAATAATAATAATAAAAATCAAAGCTGACTGAAAATGATTTTATTTATAGGGCCATTTACAGAATACGCTGGGCTTTAACATAGAAACAAATAATAAGAAGTAGAATTAAAAGAAATGTTAAATATTGCTTGTTTATGCCCAAAATATTGTTAATGTGACAACGAGTGAGTAAAGTATTTGACTGATGTTGTTAAATGCATTTCATCTATTATTTATATCGTTTTTGAAAATAACAGAAATAAATTTCACATTTTATTTTGAGCTTTTTATAGGAGTAAAAAGTATAATTATGTGTTTATGTTGACTTTAATTATGTAAATGTTTAAATACCGTATGTACCAAAGCAATTTACTTTAAAACATTTTTTTCTAAAGATTGCTGTATTTGTGTTTTTTTTAGCATTTCGCTGTTCATAAAAATATTTATGATAATGACTGAAGTATATTTGTTTCTTTATGAATATTATCATCAATGTTTTGCCCTCATCTTTATATTTTATGAAACTTTGTCACCCACTAATATTGTAATTGTTAATAATAGATCAATGCATCAAAAAAAGACCCGTTTAATTTTATTGCTGGTTTACTGCATCTTTTTGACCACGACAATTATTTACAAAGGAGATAGAGAATAAATTTTGATTGGTTTGCATTTTATTTATTAATTTTTGGTCATTTAGAAACCTAATAACCCATGGATAATAATAAATGCATCAAATGAAATAAATCATACTAGAAATTAAATAAATCATACTAGACTAACTTTATCTTTTAATGTTGCTTTACTGATGTTATAATTACACTATTGGCCAAGAAAAATCTTTATAATTAAGTCAAAAAACTATAATAAATTGATTTTCTTTAAATGTATTTAATAACATTCTTATTTCAGGCTTTTTTCAGCCCATTAAAATTTTTTACAGAGTATCAATAAGGTGGAAATGTGTGTGACTTGGTAATTTATTTATGACCAAGTAATAATGATAATAATACTACTACTAATAATAATAATAAAACAGAAAGTTTAAAGCAGGAGGAAAACTCACCCTCTGTGTTTCAGTCAGTTCAGCTCTTCTCTGCAGACTCCCTGGAGAGGACACACACAGAATAATGTTGATTCACGGGCTGAATATTAATTTATAACGTAAATAAAGGCTTGAAACGGACAGATCTTGTGCAGCTCAGACAGGTGAGCAGAAGAAAACAGAATTTGGAAAATAAAAGCTCCCTCCAGTTTCCCGGGGAGGCCTTTAGCCGCGGCTAATGCTAGCAGCCGCCGTGGTTCCCGGTAAAATGACCTCTGCGGGCTGCTTCCTGCTCCGCGCCGGCTTACACACACATACCCGGGCCTTGGATCCGCCACAGAGCCGGCTATTCCGCCCCGCCGGATGGCCGGAGCAGGGCGGATGACCCGTCGGACCACAGCTAGCTACTTCCCCGGCGACAAAAAGCGCGGAAAACACGGAGCTCTTATTTCGAAGGTTTGACGGTTTCTACAGGCGGGGTCGACGTAAGCGGCCGCAAAACACCGCAAACACGTCCGCTCCAGCGGCGGGAGGCTCAAACGCGGCGTCGGGCGGCTTAATCACGCTTTATAAACTCGTTATTTTAAGTCCAAAGCGGTGAAATTAAAAGCAGAAAAGTACCTTCTAATATCCGCGATCTCCAGCCATTAGCCACGTGATTTGGAAGATCTCGCGAGACGTGCCAGTTCAACAAAGACGTTCGCTTGGGTTGAGATGATTACCGTAACGTCTCGACAACAAACGGCCATAAGCTGGAAAAGCACAGAGAAGAACACATTTTAAGTCGAAATTATAATATACTGTTTCATTTTTTTCCTTAAGTGGAAGAAAAGGGTTTCCTCTTGCATTTTAAAACCATAACCTTTGCTATTGACTTTAGGTGGAATGATAGTGTAGGCTAAATGAGATTATTAACCACTAACACAATGTAGCGATGTACCACAGCGTCTGAAAAACAGTCCCAGCTCTTATGAGTTATTGTGAAACACCCACCAGAAGGTGTTAAACTAATTTTTATGCAACCTGCAATACTCAGATATGAAATTCCATAAATACATATTGTACCTTGCTGTGTTTTCCACTTGTTTAATGAGGCACAAACCAACAGAAGTACTGAACAAACACTTATTTGCAACTGTTGACGTGTATTGCACGCATGTCAGCCATATTGGATCATAATATCAAGGTTGGTGAGGTAAATAGTAACTTTCTAATTCAGAATTATTTTTTTCCTTAAGTGAAAGAAAAGGGTTTCCTTCTGCATTTTACCATCATAACCTTTGCTATTGACTTTAGGTGGAATGATAGTGTAGGCTAAATTAGATTTTTAACCACTAACACAATGTATTAATGTACCACAGTGTCTGGAAAACAGTCCCAGCTCTCTTGAGTTATTCTGAAACCCCCACCAGAAGGTGTTAAACTAACTTTAGCTAACCACAAGTCTTCATGACAGCTACCTTCCTGGTTACCCGTCTATTGAGCCGACAACACTGTGGAAATAGTTTTCTGCCTAAAAGATTGAGAAAAAAGTCTTAGATGATCAAACAAAAATTACAAATTTGAGAAAAAACAATATTTAAAACGTAGTTTTAAAAGTAACATTTCATATAACACAAACTAAGACATAACGGACAAATGTGCAATATGAAAAGGCTAACTGAAACAGAACAGTGCTAAATGAACTAACTTAAATGATTAACAATGAACATAAATTCTACCCATAATCCCTTTCTGAAGTCTTGTGACAGAGTAAACCACAGCAGGATGCTGCAATAACAGAATAATGTGTTGTAATGCCAATTTCACAAGATGCATGTTTTATGTAATTGATTACACAACAATATCATTATTACTTAGCTTTATATCAAATTGACTTTGAATTTTGTACAAATCTGAGCTGATGACCTCTAAGCCAACTTCTGTTAGCATAACAAGCCAATATCAACAAATTTCTCTGCATTTTATGCAACCCAGATTGCTCAAATATGAATTTCCATAAATACGTGTTGTACCTTGCTGTGTTTTTCACTCGTTTAATGGAACACAAACCAAAACAAGTACTGAACAAACACTTATTTCCAAATGTTGACATGTATTGACATGTCAACATTTGGTTGACATGTCAGCCATATTGGATCATAATGTCAAGGTTGGTGAGAAAAATAGTGACTTTCTAATTCAGAATCTATTCAAATTGATCAATTCCAACTTTATGACAGCCTAAAGCAGATAAAATTATAACTTTGTTAAAGAACTGGTCTGATTGGGGTCTGATTTGGTGATCTAGTTCACTAAAGTTGGCTTTATCAGTGTCATGGTTTTTAAAAGCTGTATCATCTCCAATGGGCACCATAGTTGGATTGTATGGTCAAGAGCGTCTGACAGTCAGGTAAAATGGTGTGAAACATTCATCCATGGAGGAATGGTCGTATGGTGGAGACGTGTTAGAGGTTTACCTAAAGCCAGGTGGTTACGTTGGGCCACTGGCTTGTGAGTGAGGCCCATGGATGTCTCAGTGGGCAGATGCTGGAACTAATAGCTGTATAAGGGCATCATCGGTACCTGTAAGGGTTTCAGTCACACACAGCAGAAAACATCAGATGTTTGTGGTGTTCTGCACCGGGCATTAGAGAAGTTCTTGACATCTGGACCTGCCACACTGGTGCATAAGTGGAAATCCCATAAATCAACTTCCTCTCATTGCACAATGTCTCAGGCTCAGCTGGACGATGGGCTTACTGTCCCATGAAGAGGCTTCATCTGTAGGTGAAGAAACTATGTGGCATGGATGTAGAAGGTTGTCAGAGCATGCTTACTGGGTCAAAGACTAATCTTTTTGTTTGGTGAATCACATCAGTCTGGGATCATGGTGTTGGAAGCATCAGGGATAGATAGATAGATAGATAGATAGATAGATAGATAGATAGATAGATAGATAGATAGATAGATAGATAGATAGATAGATAGATAGATAGATAGATAGCTTTATTTGTCATTTTGTATGCACAAAGTGCTTCAGAACGAAATTTCGTTTGCATACAGCTTGAAAAAAATCACAGTAGATTGCACTAAGGTATTAGTGCAATCTAATGCCTTAGTTGCCTAGTGGTTGCACTACTAGGGTATTAATCATTCACGTCTGTTTCTCCATCTCCCAATTCCCATTAATACCTGGCATGTTGGTCTATACACTGCCTGGGTAACGTTAAAGTCCTCTTGTGATCTGCCGGCTACCTCACCTATCATCCAATCAAACGTGAGCATGATCAACTAAAAAACAGATGATCACTTTGGCAGCTGGCTGGGCAGCATTGCAGGACATCCAGCGTCTCAAGAATGTTCATCTGAGCTTACATCAGCAGGCAGACACGTCCATCAACAACACCCACACTGGTTTCATCCCTATCAGTGAGCTGCTGTACATTGAGATAAGATGTCTGTCATGTCTGAGCAATGCGGCGCCAAACAGCGCAGAGAAGATGAGATGAACAGGAGAGACGGGGAAGCAATCTGTTTTTGCTTGGAAATTCTTTCTTTCTTTCTTTCTTTCTTTCTTTCTTTCTTTGAGTATTTGGCGTTCATTGTCTTGCTGAAACACCTTTTTATTTCTAAATGTCATTGGATCAAAACGGTCACTCTCAGATTAAAGGAACCTGGTGATAATATTCACAACCAACCCAAGAACCACCAAAGTTCAAGCCTGAAAAAGATGATTAATCACTTACCCAGAAATGAATGGCCTCTTTTAAAACTCACGCTGCTGATGTAAACAACCCAAGTAATATCTTCTGGAGAAAGGCTTAGTGATTTGGCCACCAGAAGAAGAAGCGTGTTCAGAGCAGTGTTGCACCGATACCGATACCAGTATCAGACGGGGCGCCGATACCGCACTAAAATGTTGGTATCGGTGAGTACCAACAGATACCATTTAGATGTTTGTGTGTCACTTGAACGCAGCCTTCTCTCTCCAGACACTCATTAGTTCTACTGGATTCACCATGTATTAGTCGTTTTCCTGCTTTACAAAGGTTTCAGTTTGACAAAGCCATGATGGCAATTATTTTACATCCAAGTAGCATGCAGTTCTTCATATATACACACACATAAATATCAAACAGATGGTATCGGTATGGAATCGGTATCGGCCAATACTGCACAGCCAGGTATCAGGTATCGGGTATCGGGGCCCAGAAATGGCATCGGCCCAACACTAGTTCAGAGCAGTGGAGGTGAGACTTTTAGACCAGAGGACACAACGTCAACAGTAAAGCACGGTAGTGGCAGCGTCATGCTGAGGAATGTTTCACTGTGAGTGCCACAGGTGTGTTGCACAAAGTGAATGAAGTAAAGAAGTTGGAGGACTGTCGGTCTTTGTTCTGTAACAGGACCAAAGCTCAATGAGAGAAAACTTCCAACTTCAGTTTTTCTTAACATTCATAGGTGTACAATGATGGTTCAGGTGAATCATTTAAACTGATATGGCATTTAATTAATTAATTAATTAATTAAAGTTTATTTCTTATCAACATAGACAGCAGTCCCATGTTTGCATCATAGTGCAATAGCAACAGCTAATTCGCAGCACTTGTCCCTAGATGGGCTTTTAAAAAGTACCTCTAAACATTGTAATAATCATTTAAAATAGCACAACATCTACAAACAAACAGCAAAACATAAATATATACAAATGGATATAATTCTGATGATGAGCAGGTCTAAACCTCTGACCATAACTGTGTGTGACTGAAAGCGGAGCGTGTTTCAGAGTTAGCTCACAGCAGTGAAGCTGCTTCTGGAACAGACTGGAACCCAAATGAACGCTCTGGTGATGCTCCAGCTGTGCAGAGCAGATGTTTCTGCTTGTTACGGTGAAGGGATCACAGCTTCTGTCTCCTTGATGTGGAGTAATGTGGTGAGACACTCTGTGAGGACCATGTGTGGTGAATGCTGGGTAAATTAAAATGTGGCTGATTATGAGAGAGAATTTCTGAGGTTTCACTGCAATCAGACAGGAAAGAGCTCCTGTGGCTCCAGAGAGAAGATCTGGACAATCTGTTTACAGCAAACTGTGGGACACACAGACACGTCTACTAATTAGCTTGTTGTGTTATTTAACAATGTGGAAAAAGCCTGAATCACTTCTGATGTTTTCACAATTCATACAAAGAAAGAAGATTTTTAAGGTTCTGGAGGAATAATCCTGAGTTTGATGGTCCAGAAGTACCTGATGGATGGATGGATGGATGGATGGATGGATGGAAGGATGGATGGATGGATGGATCAATGGATAAATGGATGGATGGGTGGATAAATGGATGGATGGATGGAAGGACGGACGGATGGATGGACGGATGGATGGAAGGATGGAAGGATGGATGGATGACAGATGGATGGGTGGATGGATGACAGATGGATGGATGGATGGATGGATGGATGGATGGATGGGTGGATGGATGGATGGAAGGATGGATGGACGGATGGAAGGATGGATGGATGGATAGATGGAAGGATGGATGGATGGATGGATCAATGGATAAATGGATGGATGGGTGGATAGATGGATGGATGGATGGAAGGACGGACGGATGGATGGACGGACGGATGGATAGATGGATGGAAGGATGGATGGATGACAGATGGATGGGTGGATGGATGACAGATGGATGGATGGATGGATGGATGGATGGATGGGTAGATGGATGGATGGATGGATGGATGGATGGATGGATGGATGGATGGATGGGTGGATGGATGGATGGATGGATGAATGGATGGATGGATGGAAGGACGGACGGATGGATGGATGGATGGATGGATGGATAGATGGATGGAAGGATGGAAGGATGGATGGATGGATGGATAGATGGAAGGATGGATGAATGGATGGATGGATGGATGGATGGATGAGTGTAAACTGCTGACGCTGCAGCATTCAGACCAGCCTCCTTCCTCCTTCCTCCCACGCAGATGTTCCTCAGGGTTCCTCAGGGTTCCTCAGGGTTCCTCAGCAGCTCTTCTGCAGGTCTTCATGTGAGCCCACCTGTAATCATCTCTGACTCTCTGAACTTTAATTTATTCTCTTTCTGTTTATCTCCAGTTGCTGCAGCAGCGATCATTATTTTTTAAACCTAACCTGGGAAGGAAGCATCTCAGGGTTTCTGATGCGGTTCCCTGGAGGAAAACCAGCAGCTGCATCAAAGCAGAGACGCAGACCGGATGCGTTCCCTTTTCAAAATAAAAGCCGCTCAAATTGGCTGTCGAGATGATTCCTGGACATAAAAGCACCAAATCACAGAAGTCCTCCTGCTGAAATATGTTTTTAGTTTGAGTAATTATGTCACAAAAACACCAGAAATGGTGCTTTAACTATAACATAACTTATTGAGAATTATGTGTGTTTAACTGGAAAAAAAACAACAAACTTTTGTGTCTTGATTAAGATAAAACGTTTAAAATAGGAGGGTGAGCTTCATGTTTGGGCCTCAGAGCTTCGCTTTGACATTAGCATGAAAGATCATGAATAAATCAGCACACAATTAAGGCCTCCAAACAATCCTTTGCTATATTGACTGATGTTGCAATGATGATTTATTCATGTTCTTACCAGAAACACTCGGCGTATGTTTTAATCCATAAAGTTAATCTTCAAAGACAATTTCCATCCAATCTGACTGAGGTTGAGCTTTTTTTTTACAAAGTAGAATGAGGAAAATAATTCAGTCTGGGTGTGCGAAGGCCGAAGTGAAGCATCCTGATAGAGCCAACGCTGGTTAGTCATTTCATTTTCATTTAAATTTAATTAGCTTCATAATTACGTTTTACTGTGTGTTGGTCGGTCACATGAAATCCTTAATGAAGATGTTTGTTCTGACGGGTCAAAGCGGTGAAATGACTTTTCTAAGGCTGCTGCCTGCTGGCCACTAAACACTCACTAAGTGCCGATTGCTTTACAGACATTTTATTTAACGATGTGAAAAAAGCCTGAATAACTTCTGATTTCTTCACAATTCATGTAAAGAAACAAGATTTTATGGGAGTCTTTTAAGGTTCTGTAGGAATAATCCTGAGTTTGATGGACCAGAAGTACCTACAGGATGGATGGATGAACAGTGGTGCTTTAAATATAAAATGATTTATTGAGAATTCTGTGTGTTCAACTGGAAAAAAAAAACTTTTGTGTCTTGTTTAAGATAAAATGTTTAAAATATGAAGTAAAATTCCATATGGGCAAAAAACGACATAAGAACACCTCTAATTGTTTTGTTTTTACTTTTATATACAGTACCTTTATTTTATTTCAGACATTACTCAAGCACCAAAAGCTTTTATTTTACGTTGTTTTATCAATCAAAACAACCTCGAAATTACACGGCTGAAATGTGTTTATTAAATATATTGTAATTTAATCAAATAGCTATTGTATTAATTTTTAAACACAGTGTATACTTTTTAAAGACTTTTAACTGAAGTAGATTTTTGGAGATGTGACGCATATATGAGCATACTTTATTTAATCATATTTGAGGTTTTTGTTGGAGGAACATCCACTCAGCTGTCTGTTTCCTCTTATAGTAAATTTAATTAGTTTAATTTAAAATGTGCTATTTGGTATTTTTCTAACTTGTTTTAACTTCTTCACATTTATTTTACCTTGAACCCTCATCATTCCTGCTGTTTACCTGAAGGAGGATCTAGACGTTAGTAAAATATTCTAATGATTCTTTTCTCCTGGTGAAGGAAATGTTAAATGGTTTAAATAAGATCTCGTCATTTTTTAACCTCCATGTTTCTGGGTTTTTATTTTGAAGGCGGCGGCACCGGAAGTGGCGCTCCGTGCGTAGTTGCTGCCAGCTTAGCGCGCCGCTGGGACGCAGGCGCTTGTTCTTGGTCGCGGCTCCTCGGCTCCGCCAGAGCAGCAGCTGCCGTCGCTTCGCTTCACATCGGGAGGGTGAGCTTCATGTTTGGGCCTCAGAGCTTCGCTTTGACGCTCAGTTTTTATTTAATTTAATTTAATTTAATTGTATTTTCTCTGTGTGTCTCATGGATGTGTGCTGAGAGAAGTTTGCAGGAGTTGTGCGTAATTTGGGAAGATTAATTTTCCATTTTTAAGGCTGTTAGCCAGATGATGAGCAGCGGTTTGATTAATTAGTGTATCTTTATTTACACATTTATGAATTTATTGTTTATTTATTTGTTTATTGGCGGTGTGGAGGAACCCCCCCCCCCCCCCCCACGGCCCCTCCTCCCTGCAGCAGCTGTCCGGTTCGCTGCGCTCTCAGGGGGGATCCAGGTGAATTAAATCTCCCGGCTCTGGCCCGGTAACTTCTTGCGCGGCAGGGAACGAGTCAGACCTGTCTGGTGAGCGCGTCACCCGGCCGGTGGGGTTGTCGGTTCGTCACTCCTCCCTGCCACAACAAGGCGCTTCTTCCCCTTTTTTGAGTGACTCCTCTGCGCTCTGCAGCTCTAAACCCAACAAAGCCACTTCCCCTCCATGCCAGCCAGCCAAAGCCACCACGGTGTGACCCAGAGCGCCAGAGCTGCGGCGCCTCGGCTTCATTCATTCCTAGAAAATGCTCCACCAGCGGAGAGGCGCCTCTTTCAGGCCGTCAGAACCTCCAGAACCTCCATCTTGCTCAGGTTGTGCTCTTGTGTTCTTCGTGTTGCAACGAGGCTTTCCTCTTTCTGCAACAGCCAGCCGTGGGACCCAGCAGCAGCATAAAGATGTTAGCGAAAGACTTTCGTGGTCTAAAGCTGACAGGAAGTCATAAGAAGCAGAACAGCCGCAGGTTTTTCTGATTTCACTTGAAAGGTTCCAGTCAACCCAGACAGAAGTTTTCAGTCCAGAACCAGACCAGTATCAGAACAGGTTTTTATTTATTTATGGATTTTTAACTCTTGCTGGTTTAAAGAAGGTCCTGAACTCAAGCTGGTGCCATCACATGACAGAGAACTCACCAAAGAACCAGGCATGAACCATATCTGCTGTTGCCTTGGACCAAGCAGGTCCAAAATGTGCCTGTTAGGGTAAAGAGTGTCTGAGCATGAACAGTTATTTGTCCTGTGATGGTCTGCTGGAGATGCCTCCCTCCAGCCGTGCATGGCTTGTACCTACATGTTTAGTGGGTGTAACGGGACCGGTACGGTCCAGTAGGGACCAGTAGGGACCAGCAGCTCATTCTGGGGCATCCTAAGGCCCACCTCAACACTAGCAGGCAGAATCTGGACTGATCTGACTTTGACTCCATGCCCTTTGGCTTGCTTGTTGTTTTCCAGCCTGATGTCTTCCTCTGGTCTAAATTCAGAGACGGGTTTAGTTCCAACTATGGGTGGGTATTGCCAACGAAGTCATGATTCGATTCGAATCACAATGCATCACGATACTTGAATTATTGCGATGTATCGCGATGCATTGTGATATTTTCACTGAACACTGTTAGAAAAAAATACAGCCATTACCAGTGGCTGACTGGCTGTGTATGATCTGGATAGTGTCTTCAATTGATACATAACTGAAAGAAACTGAATTCATACATAGCTGTATTTATTGAACGACTTTTGGAGGTATTGCCATGAAAACAAATATTACTGTTACTGGGGTGGACACACTGACAAAAAGTGTTTAGGATTTATAAAACTTAAAATAACAAAATAAAGATAATCAGTGCCGTTTACATGGCCTCAGCTGTCCTTTAAACCAATGAAGTTGTATTTTACTTGTTTTTGGCTGATGTTCGCCAACCATTCATGCAATTTTATTTATTAATTTTTTTAAATTAATAATCGATACTTGGCGTCAAGAATCGATGCAGTAGATCGCGAAAATTAGAATTGCGATGCATCGTCATGACGATTATTTTGCACACCCCTAGTTCCAACAAGCTGATCTTAGCTGTCAGCTCCTAAACAGGCAGTATTTACACATTACAGTGGAAAACGGGCCCCTGATGGCGGCCCCTGTTGGTGCTCTTCACTGGTGGGTAAAATCTGGGACCCATATGGGTTCTATGTGTTTATACCAATTTAAGACTTATTTTACCCTAGATAGGCAACCGTGGTGTTTTTTATTTTATAGGAGGTGTATTTGGTCACTGATGGGTCCCATATAAGAAAGCATCCAGAAACCAGAGCCACATAGTAACTGTCCAGCCTAAATGAAATCCGTATGGGGCCCCCGTTCATGTTGTTGGCAGAACGCATCTCTCTGGTCCGGCGTTCGTTTCTTTGCTGGATCTTAAAGACTTGAGCTTAAGATACAGTTTCTCCGCAGGAGATTGCTTCTTTGGCGCCTTTGCACTTCTTTTAAAATAAAATAAGAGCAAAGATGGGTCAAAAAGACACCCTGGATTGGTATAAATTACGTGTCTGTAATAACGAATAAACACCCAGGATCCCTGACAGAGTAATCCTGAAACATCGGCCTCATTCTCTGCTCTGCTAATGGATCAGGGAGTCCAGCAGGGCCCGGCTAACGGGGGAGCAGGTAGGATCCTGTATGTCTAATGGCTCTTCCTCAGGATGGGAGTGCTGGATTGACTTTCTGGGTGGGATTGACTGTGTGCTTTGGCACTAAATGCACGGAGACGCTGATAGCCTGAAAGCTCAAGGGGCAGTGGGTGCGGCGGAGCCTTTCAGCCTTTAATCAATATGTTCAGGGCTAAATGTCACGCCACACCAAGCAAAGGGTGAGTGAGAGATTCACTCAGCGGCGCTGAAGTGGAACGGGACCCATCGGCCTGCAGGGATGCATCTGAGTACCGGAGAACTGAAGAAGAAACGATGGTTTTACCTTCTTCTTCTTCTCCTCTAAGCTTCTGTTGCTCTCTGACCGTTAGCCGTCTCGTTAGCGCCCCCTGCTGTGAGACTGGTTGGCTAAATATGACATTAGCATGAAAGATCATGAATAAATCAGCACACAATTAAGGCCTCCAAACAATCCTTTGCTATATTGCACAGACTAATGTTGCAATGATGATTTATTCATGTTCTTACCAGAAACACTCGGCTCTCTGGTAACATCCCTTATGATGTATGTTTTAATCCATAAAGTTAATCTTCAAAGTCAATTTCCATCCAATCTGACTGAGGTTGAGCTTTTTTTACAAAGTAGAATGAGGAAAATAATTCAGTCTGGGTGTGCGAAGGCCGAAGAGACGCATCCTGATAGAGCCAACGCTGGTTCCAAGTAATTTCATTTTCATTATAATTTAATTAGCTTCATAATTACGTTTTGCTGTGTGTTGGTCGGTCACATGAAATCCTTAATGAAGACGTTTGTTCTGACGGGTCAAAGTGGTGAAATGACTTTTCTAAGGCTGCTGCCTGCTGGCCACTAAACACTCACTAAGTGCTGATTGCTTTACACACATTTTATTTCTCCACACGGACGCTTTCGCCCGTTCCCAGTAAAGATGGCGGCAGTGAATCGATGTTGAAAGGGTTCTCTGGTTCCCCGTACGCCTCCATCCTCTCCCGCTCCGATAATTCAGTGTCTGGAGGTCAGAAATCTTTATTAATCACCAATAAATCCAGCAGTTTCACCACTAAAGGCTGATTGAAAAGGTTTCTCACCTAAACGTGACGTGCCGACTGGACTCGGGGTTTAAAAAGATTATCTTGTCATGTTTCTGATCTTTAATCGAGTCAAATGAACCTTTCAGATTAGAAATGTCCCTCAGATCTCCGTTGATGCAGAATATAAAGCAGCTGCAGGTTTTTCCATTAAGCTGAAACAATAAAACACTGCAGGCATTTTGTTTATAGGTTTCTAGTGTGCAGACTCGGTCACCGGGGAGGAAGTTTCAATCTAATGCGCTCCTCTGAGCGAGCTTTTAACGCTCCTCGTATCGCCTGCTGCTGAGTGTGGCTGCAGGACTGCTGTTAAACAAGCAGGGGAGGACAAATAATAAAACCCTGTACGACTTTATGCAATCATGGAGAGAAAAAAAGGAAATGTCCTGAAATGTGACACGAAAATATTTAAACCAGATCAGCTTCATCACAGCCGGGTTTATTTATTTTTAAATAAATGTGTCTTAGATTATCTGGTATGCAGTTGATTTAGGCTAAATTCATATTCACTGTTGTTTCAGTCAAATTTAAAATCACAAAAATTTATCATCAACTTATGTTAAAAACTTTATTGCGTTATTTCTGTTTCAATTTTCCTAAATGTTTTGAAAAAAATCCCGAACAAATTTTGACAAAAGTACTAAATATCAATACATCTTAATGAGAAAAAAAAACAAAAAACATTTTCATCTGGCAGAGACGATATGAAAAAGATAAATATTAGTTAAGTTTTGGTTCCTGTGGGGCCCATGCGGGGCCTCAGTCCACATTCTGCTCAGGGCCCCAGAAAACTGTGGACCGGCTCTGGATTTGGAGCAGAAGAAAAACTTAATAAATCAGGCCTGCAGTCACTTTTTCAAACCTTCCCTCTCAGTTATTTTAAATGAGTTGGATTTTTAAAACTGCTACACTAAGTCAGAAAAGTTAACACCCCTCACTTTTTTTGTAAATATTTTATTAGATCTGTTCATGTGACGACGCAGAAGACGTGACGTCTTGATCAGATGCAGCGTTCGGGTTGTAAATTTGTTGTTCCTTCAAAATTCGCCATTAATGTCTAAACTGCTGTCAACAAAAGTGAGCACACCTCTAAGAAAAAAAACACCAGCTTTGGTCCCAATTAGCCATTTTCTCTCCCTGGTGTCATGTGACTCGTTAAAATCACGAGGCTTCAGGTGTGAATGGGGATCAGGTGAGTTAGATTTGCTGTTATCGCTCTCAGACGTTCATCAGAATCTGAATAAATGAGTTACTGCTCTACAGGGAGATGGTCCGGGCTTAGACCTGCTGCCACAGGGGCCACAAAGTCTAACAAAAAGTTACATATTCTGCCTGTTTTAAAATAAATAAATTCTAAATGAGTAAATTCGGTTTCAGAGCTGAGGAGGAATGTGACCCTGGTCGGGTCCGGATGCCGATCGTGTCTCAGTAAATGAATCTATCCGCCTGCTGAGCTGCTGATTGACATCATCTGACTGAAAACAAAGGCGAGATGCTTCCTGGAGTGACGCGGCAGTCAGAGATGTTTGGTGACCAGCGGCTGAGGCGTGCAGCAGTCTGACTTTACCGTAAGGCGCGCCCCGCCCGGCCACGCCCACCCAGCAGTTTTAATCTGGGCAAGAAGCAGGAAGTGTGACGTAACGCCGGCCGGCCGGCGGCTCTAGCAGCACAGCAGCAAAACAAACTTTTCATTTCCTCTTTTATTGAAGCTCTCTGGCTAAAGCGGACAATCAAGCCAGATAAACGTTTACAGCAGATAAAACAGCAGCTGAGTACAAAAACTACGATCCATCATGGTGGACATGTAGGAGCAGCTGTCAGACCTTCAGCTTTACCTGCTTCTCTCATCGCTGTGGAGAAATTCTCACCCAATATTTAATTGTTGCTTCATTTATTGAGCTTGGAAGACGTGCCTTTCCTCACGGCTCTCTTATTTCAGCCCGGTGGAGGTCTGGACTTTGACTAGGCCAGAGCAGAACTTTGATTCTTTTCTGACCTGCTGACTGAGGCCTGTAGAAGGAGGTAGAGAAGGAGTTCTGGGGTTCCTGATTTCTGCTCTAGTGCTGAGTCTGCTGGGACGTCCACTCATGGAAGGACTGGCTGATAAACTTCAGACGGTTTGGAAATGACCTTTGACCCTCCCCAGGTTGATGGGGCATCAGCGGCTGCTTCTCTAACATCATAAATGGGGATTTTTTTAAAAATGTAGATCTGGGGAAACCAAGAGAGAAAATGAGGGTCAAGTGCAGCAACAGTAAAGTCCATTTCCTGTCTGTAAATTAGAGTTTTGAGTAGCGTTGCACCGATACCGATACCAGTATCGGCCGTGGCTCCGATCCACTAAAATGTTGGTATCGGTATCAGTGAGTACCAACAAATAGGCACTGATACCATTTTAATGTTTGTATGTCACTTGAACGCAGCCTTCTCTCTCCAGACACTCACTAGTTCTACTGGATTCACTTTGTATTAATCTTTTTCCTGCTTTAATAAGGTAGCAGTTTGACAAAGCCATGATGGCAATTATTTTACATCCAAGTAGTCTGCAGTTCTTCATATATACACACATCAATTTCAAACAGATGGTATCGGTGTCGGCCGATACTGCACAGCCAGGTATCAGTATCGGGGCCAAAAAATGGCATCAGTGCAACACTAGTTTTGAGTCATTTCTCGTTAAAGATGGCTGGAAAGCTAATGTGCTGTATAACCTGACGCTACCGTCTCCTTGTTATGCTGCTAATTGCTGCTGATTCTGACTTATCCTTTGATGCCATAAACCCTGATTGTCTTTATTACTGGTAAAATGGACACTAGGGCTGCAGACATGTTAATTTTTACAATAATAAAACCGCCTCATTGTTCATATCAAGTTAGCTGTTTTTTTTTTTTTTTTTTTCTGTACCAGTAAACCTGGAACCGCAGTTCTTCTGGGTTCTGGAACAAGACTTTTCTACGTGGTTAAAACATTTTAATAAAAGTATTCTGAGCAATATTGTTGCTATTTTAGATTAACCACCCAGCCCTGTTAGTGTGTTTTTTCTTTTTATTTAATAAGAGCCACAGTTAAATTAGAGCTGCAGGACGAAAAGTTGTTAAGTGAAAATTAGGGCTGGGTGATATGGCCTAAAATATAATCTCTGATTTTATTTTCCTAAATCCGATTAATCAATTTTTTTCCCTCCATTTTTTTCCACAAAATTAAATTATTTAAAAAACTTGACTTCGTGTCAATCGTTTCTTCTTTGAGTCGACCAGAAATCAAAGTGTAACTAAATAAAAGCTGCAAAGCATGCTGGTAAAGCAAGATGGCCGCCCTGCCGTAGTAAACAATGAGAATATAACTAAATGTTTGCTGCTGGTGGTTTTACACAATGAGCTGAGAACAGAATTCACTGCTGTAGCTTCAAACTAACTTAAATAAGTAAATGAGTGAATTAAAGTGCCTCATATTATGGTATGAAAGTTTCCTCTTTACCGTATATTTTCCTAAACATATTCAGCGTCGCTGCTGTTCTCTAGGAAGCCCAACGAGATCAATAGCAAAATAAAATCCTGATTATTAAGAAGAAAAAAATCAGTCTTAAATTGTAAATTCTAATGAATCAATTAAATTGATTTTACCGCCCAGCCTTAGTAAAAAATATTTATGTTGGAGAAAATTGTTAAAATTGTCATCAAAATGAATTTTGCTGTCTGGATTAAAACTGAACAGAAAGGCTTCAAATAAATGAATTAATCAGTTATTTGTTCAAAACCTAGAAATGTCAGTATCTATCAGTCATTTATGAGGAGAAAAGACTAAAAGTGGGTTTGATTTAACATGATCTGGGTGAGACGTTTCCACTCAGCAGGACGAGTGGAAACCTGCACGGCTCCAGTGGAGCCTGAGAAAGTTAACGAGTGGGCGTGGCCCAGATGTCAACTTAATCCTGATTCAGTGCTGACTAAATAATACAAATCCACACGACTTATTTCTAACCACAGCGTTTCACATACCGAGTTTTATTCAATTTAAAGATGTTTTGAAAAATCCAGATACGCCAACCTGTAGCTGTTGTTCGTTAAATGAAGCCAGTAGAAGACTAAAATCCTGCAAATATGGCAGACTAAAGTAAATCAGGTTTAGGTTTGTTGATCACAGGCTGCAGATATTCAGACTGATCTAACGCTGTAAACTGGCTCCGTGTTCCACGAACGTTCAATTTACACGATTACATAAAGTTGCAGCTTCTGCTGCAGACAAATGTGTTTAAAAGTCCAACATCCGTCCATGTGGCCAATGAGGCTGAAAGGCTTTCTATCACTTCAGGAAACAAACTGATCATAGATCTCAGAAGATCTTAAACCACATAAATGCTGCTTCGCTCAGATTTCTAAGCATGCCATTAGAAAGTGGCTCCTCCTCTTTATCAAACCACAGAGTTTGATAAGTTCTGGGCTGCAGAATATTACGGGCTTGGTTTTTGGTTTTTGGAGCCTGTAGCAAACTCTGAGCTCTGGAGACGAGCGTCCCTGAGGGAAAACTGATTATAGAATATACAACTTGGAGCTAAATTCTGATTACAGCAGTCATATTATTCACATATAAAGCAGCATGAGAACATTAAAACAGAGCATTAATAACGTCAGCTGCTCTGCATGTTAGTCAATATTAATCAGCTTTCTCCGTCACTTTCTTCTGCCACCCACAGTCACATCGATCACAATCTCCCCCTCCACCCACTTATCTCATCTTCTTCATGTCGCCTCCTCCTCCTCCTCCTTCCTCAGACCCTCCTCCTCTATCTTCCTCCTCATTCCCTCCGTTCTCCTCAGACCAGAACCTTCTCCTGCTCTGGACCCAAACCCTGGATCTTTTACCCACTTCCTCTGGTCAGATCCAGACTTAAAACTGACCCCTTCCCTGTGATTGCACCGCTCCAGATAACTTATTTTATGTATATTTTTATCAGTTTTTCTTTTCTTTTAACGGTGATTCTGAACTTTATGAAAGGAGCCTGTAAATAAACGCATTATAAACTGGGTCTATATCTGCCGTCGGTATGAACACATTCATGGCTGATTATAAACCTTTCTGCTGCGTGTTTTTATTCAGCTGCGTGTTTTTATTCTGCTGCGTGTTTTTATTCTGCTGCGTGTTTTTATTCTGCTGCGTGTTTTTATTCAGCTGCGTGTTTTTATTCAGCTGCGTGTTTTTATTCTGCTGCGTGTTTTTATTCAGCTGCGTGTTTTTATTCAGCTGCGTGTTTTTATTCAGCTGCGTGTTTTTATTGAGCTGCGTGTTTTTATTCAGCTGCGTGTTTTTATTCTGCTGCGTGTTTTTATTCAGCTGCGTGTTTTTATTCTGCTGCGTGTTTTTATTCTGCTGCGTGTTTTTATTCAGCTGCGTGTTTTTATTCGGCTGCGTGTTTTTATTCGGCTGCGTGTTTTTATTCGGCTGCGTGTTTTTATTCAGCTGCGTGTTTTTATTCTGCTGCGTGTTTTTATTCAGCTGCGTGTTTTTATTCAGCTGCGTGTTTTTATTCTGCTGCGGGTTTTTATTCAGCTGCGTGTTTTTATTCTGCTGCGTGTTTTTATTCAGCTGCGTGTTGTCGGGACGTGTTTGTAACCTCGCTGGAGGCTGCAGCTTCCTGCTCGCTGCACCACACAGACCCGTCAGAGGAAACTTCTCAGAACTTGACCCAGTGGCCTGCTCTCTTTCCTCCGGCTGCCGCTGCAGGCCTGCATGCAGGCGTCACTCCTGGCCGCTAGGGGGCGCCACCAGGTTGCAGCTTCCACCTCCATGTTTGCTGGAAAGTCCTGATTCTTCCTCTCTAGATGCTTTACATCTGCAGTCAGTGTGATGTAATCTGGTAACCTTTAAGTTAATTTAAAGTCTGTTGGACGTTGACTTTGTGTTTTTTCTTTTAAATTTCTGTGTTATTTCCTGAGCAACGCTGGGACAGACTTCCTGCTGAAAAGCAGAACACACCCACCCAGTCACTATAAAAACATGATGCATTTTCCTCCTGGCACTCGTTTGTTGTTTCGGCCGTTCTGAAAACACGTGTTTCCTTCACTAAAGGGAAAAGTGAAGCTCTAACAGTCTGAAGTGTTGGTTTGGCAGCTTGGAGACAAATATTTCTCCCTCTCCAGCTGAGAAGGTGTCCCAGACAACGAGATCTGATCTGTGTCTAATGAGTCAGGAAACCCATTAAGAAGTCATTCAGTCTGAAAACACCAAATCGATCTGCAGCAAACGGCGGTCAGTCTGCTGGAGACTCGTTTTTATTTAAATAACATAACATTAACCCTAATTAACCTTTCTATTAATGCGTTAATGTGCTGCCCATACTACTCTGGAGGTTTTTTTACTCTGTTTTAGTATCTCTGCACCTCGCAGTTTGTCTCCTACTGACCACATGTTTGCACAGCATGACTGTGAGGCATTTCATGCGGCGCAGCGACTTCTTCTAGTGTTCTGTGAGTTCTGCAAAGCTCAGCTCTAAGAAAACTGCCTGAACATAATAAGTCTTTGCTTATTTTCCAGTACTTTTATAACTTTTTCCGCAGCACAATGAGCATATATGTGCCACTACGCTTCAAATGTGTAATACATTTAAAGTTTATTTACACATCACCACCTTTTTAAAAATGTGAAGATGCTTGTAAAGCAAACAGCAGGTAGCAACTAAAATAACTAAATCAGATAAATGAGACTTATGACTTTTTTAAATGGACAATTAAAAGACCAGAAACAAGAGAGACGCATTCACTGCACTTGCCTAAAAGTCTGTCTCATGAGTTTAATTAATTTATATTTTTGACCTTTTTGGGGCTTATTTATTTTATTATTATATGTATGAATACGTCTTTTTATCGTAGCTGTAGAGCAGCTGTATTGTTAGGTCCCTCTTGAAAAATGTATTCTTAATTATATTTTTTTAACAAAGGTTAAATAAGCTCAAGTCAAATTTTATCAGCTAAAGTAAAGTCTTTACTAGTTGCTTTGCTAGCCAGCTTGTTTTGTATAAAAACAAGTTAACTAGCTACTAACTAGCTGCAATGAGGGAGACACTCTCATTTTAACCAGAACCACCTCGTTCTGATCTTATCCTACAGCACCTCTGCTTATTAGGTAGTTAATCGTGTCTAATAGTGTTTTCACGCTACTAACATTTCAGACTTACCGAAACCAAGAAAATACTTTATCCCATTTTTTTAAGGCACAGGTTTCTATCTGGTTAGCAAAACACATCATTAATTACACTGAGACAAACTTTTTTTTATTAAGGGAAAACCAGTAAGAAAGGGACAATTCAGCCTTTGTTTAGAGAAATATGTAATTTAAATGTCACTTCCCTTTTTGGCAAAACGGTAGAAAAGATAACACCTGGTTAAAGTGTTCAGTCATGTAACTATAAATGTAATTAATTATCTTTAGTGCGCCACTCTGTGCTTCCATTTATCTGCCGGTTTGCTGATGATACAAATATAACGTTACTACTGAGGAATGAATAAATAAAATAATATTTTATCAGAACAGACGTGGACAAAACGTTGTAAACGAGGATCTGGTCCATGTAAATTTATGCAGCGGTGTAATTTCTGTCTCTGGTATAGGTTGGAGTGCTGTGTGAAAAAATGTGATCCAGCTTTTTTAGCTCAACTACACGTCTGCCTTTTTTATTTTTGTCTACTCTCTTAAATATTTTTAAGATGTGTTTATTGTGTTAAACTTTGAGAAAGCCACTTTATGGGTGGAGCCCTTCTTGGTATAATGGTAAGACGTCTTTAGGATTACATGCTGAAGTCAGCATTTCTGGGGTTCCAGTCGTACCTGGTGACCTCGTCTGCTCCCTGTTTATTATGAAGCTAATATTTAATCAGTTTGTTTTGAAATGGTAAGAATATGATATTCTCTTTTTCTGAAGTTCAGTTTATAAATAAAATTTAGCAAGCCAAGTACATGCCTATATATTTAAAGTAATTTAATTACTTAATTTAATGCATCGAGTGGCAACAATTTGGCAAAAATATTGACTTGACCACCTTAAAGGTGCATAGCTGTATTATTTGACTTCTTTAATTTATACATCAGCAGCTCACTCTGGTTGCATACAAAGATTTTATGAAATATTATCACGTCCTGCTGGAGTATTGGTTGTTATTTTGGTGTTTTATTCTTTGTTTTTGCTCAATTTGCGAGTAAATAAGGCCTTCCATGTTAATTTACGATATTAATGGAAGTGCGTACTGAGCATGCACAGCAGAGGTTAAAACAAGGAAGTAGCTAACGGCTATTAGCATCTCCAGGTGAAACAATGCAGAAAGGTCCAAGATCCAGTGGGAAAAAAAAGGCCAAAATAAATGATTCCAGGACAGAAAAGCCAGGAATGTCTCTGGGAATACAGTCTGATCGTTGTTGGTAAACCTGCTGAGGCTCAGATGTGACGCAGAGTTGACTGACGTCAGTAAATGTTCTGATATGAGGCTCTTAAAGTTGCTGTAGATCGTTTATATGTAATTAATAATGTTGGTCTTCGATCATACCAAGCTACCGCTTTGCTGCGAGGCATTGAAGAGGATCAGGCTCGGTCTGGCCTTATTTAATTTAGATTTATTAATTAAACAAACTGGCATTATAACAGTTCTGTGATACTGTCACTAGATGGCGCCACGTCTGTTTACGTCTGCTGGGGCTATTTATCCACAAAAAGGACCATAAAACATTATTAGGATGGAGGCTTGATGTATATAACCTTATTTTATCATGATTAAACATTTTTTTATATAAGCATATAACGTGGCTATGTACCTTTAAACCCATTAGAACTATGTGATATGTTAAAAAAGTTTCACAGAACATTTTTATGTTTTTTTTTTATGTGACACAACTATTGCAACCTTACAGTTATGACGTCTTAATTGTTAAATTGTTAAATATAGTCAGTTTTTTTGTTTCCTACCTTCTGACCCCGTTTACCTGTCTGTGCTCACCTTAAATCTCTGCACCTGTAACAACATTTTCTCTTTCAATAACTATCATAATTTGATAATTGGGAGTGTTTTAAATGCTTAGGTTGTCTTCCTCCCAGCTGCCTCACCCTAAAGTGTTGCACATGTTGTCACCTGTTGAATATAAATTTGTCACCTCAGATGAACTATAAAAGCAAACTAAATCAGGAGAAATAGTCTTTACCCTCCACAACAAATACCGCAGCAGGCGGCTTTATATTTTCCTAGTGTTTTTCAGTGCCTTGCAAATAATTTTTGTTTAATTATGTAACCAAAATATAAGAAATGAAAGTTTTTGGCCTCCTAAATATCAAAAGTCCCTCTGGATCCACCCAAACTGGGGATCAGTGGGTCCTCAATGCTTTAGGAAGGCTGAGGTTTAGTTTCCGGCTCAGTTTTGTTGCACCAAGCTGTGAAGATGAAGACAAACTCTGCGTTTGTGTGGGCCGCAGTGTGAATGCTCTGGTCCTCCTCTGGAATGTCAACAATGAATTCTCGCAGATACGCTCATTCCTCTGGTTTCACTCACACCCACTTCCAGAAAATTCAGCAGGTTCAACCTGTTTGCAAAGTCGTTGGTCTATTCAGTCATACCTGTAGCCCATGTTGTCATTTAGTTTATACTAAAAAAAAAACACATTTTATGTTTTTATTCCAGTGTTTTAAAATCATTTAAACAAATTAGCTTAATCTAAGGAACTGGAAAAAAATGCAGAAATATACATTCAGTGTAGTTTTAATATTTAGACACATTAAAAGTTAAAATAGAAACATATTTGTAGAATTCCATGTGACTGATGTGCACCAATCAGATGGGAAGAAAAAATGCTGAATCATTTCCGTCTGTCATACGGTGCATGACGCATAATGTTAGCGTTATATAATTATTAATGTCTTTACAGACATTTCTGCTGTTACACACACTGTGGAGCTCCTGAGGGTCTTTACTGTGCTGACAGTCCTGGTTCTGGGTTTTTATAAAGCACCAACATGTGGCCTGCGGGCACCAGGTAGCCCCCCAGGACCACATGTGAGGCCCTCAGACCTGTTAAGAAATAGCAGTGAGTTGCATCTAAAATGTAATTTTATTTAGTTGCTCTTCCTTTTTAATCATACTTGTATTTACATAGATTTAAAATGATTAAAGCATTAAAAACATCTTTACATAAAGTTAAGATGAGCTGACTGCACAGGTAGCCCTTTTTATGACACAACACCAATGAATTAGCGCTTATCTTCTAAAAGGTCGGTGACGCCTGTTATAAAGTGATCAGATGTGTTTTTATACTTTCTAACGAGCTATAAAAGTTACTTTAAAACCAACAGACTTTCTACTGTTTATTTGCCACAGTTGATTAGCTTAGTTTATGTCTGTGTCCGTACAGGTGGAGCGGATAATTATTTGTTAATCTACTGGAAATATTGCGTTGTTGTGTTGGCAGTGGTTGCCACCGATGCAGAGCTTGTTCAGCGTTGGCAGCAGGTGGGTTTGAGAACACCTGTTTACACGTTGAGGTGAAGATTAAACCCCACTGAGGAGCCGTGGTGCGTTTTCTAACATTAAAGAAAAGATTAGCAGCCACAGAACGGATCGACTCCAAGTTTCAAATCAAGAAGTTAATCTTCTTATGAAAATGTATAATTTTATTAAACACACAATAAGCAGCTAACTTTGAAGACACACCACTTTTACCCCTGTGAATATATATATAAAAAAGGATATTCCTACAATATAAATCATATTATATAGATATCGATAATTATCAACAAATTGAAAACATGTATTTTAAGTGCAGCCCTGACCATTTTATGCTGTTGCTTTAGTGACTTATTTTTAAATACAGACACAAACACTGAATTCAAACTCAGCCCTTTGTTCAACCAACTTTGTACCAAAACTACAAGTTTTTAAAAAAGAAAAAATGACACATGCGCTCTGAACTCTGAAGGGGCGGAGCTTAGTTCCTGGGTCTGCGTTGTGATTGGTTGGGAGGATGTAATGATGTAATACTAACCTATATGGATAGAATGTAAAAGGAAGGAAAACTGTTATTCTACTGAACTTTTTATTCACCCTGCTTCTATCAATCAATATATATTGTTATTGAATTATCGTCCAGCCCTAGCTATAACTTTACAGAATATTTTTTGTCTCTCATTAAAACTCAGTCACAACTAAATGTTGGTGGTTTTACTTAATTTAGTCGACTGTTAAGAGCTGCAGTGATGATCAGGGCTGGGCAATGTATGGAGTTTCTAAAAAAAATTAAAGATGAGACTATATAGTTTAGATCGAGATGGTCTATGTTACATTATAATTATACTTTTAATTTTTCTGCCATTATCTACAGCTGTTGGTTAAATATTTGCTTGTGAGACGTGTGGGATAAAGCTTTCATTCAGAGACGCCTTTTTATAATTTATATATATAAAAAAAACATATTGAGATAAATGTTGTATATCGGGACTCAGCCTAAAAATATGGAGGTATTGTTTTTGGTATTGTCTTTTCCCAGAAGGCTGGCGCTGCCATCACCTGAACACCTGGTGGGAGCGTGTCCTAACTCTTTATTCTGTTCAGGCAACATGATCTTGGCGGGGGAAGAGTGTTTCCAGGCCAGAGGGCTGGGGTTACAGCACCTACCTGTCCCAGGTATCACAGGTGTGTCTCAGGGTTGCAGGCGTGGTGAAGCCTGCAGGTTCGCTGTCAGGGCTCTATAGTTCACTACACTTTACCGTTTGTTCTTTTAAAGCAGCTACTTGATCTTTCTTTTCCACTTAGTGTCTGATGAGGAGCGCTTCAGTTTTTAAAATTGCTAAAATGTTGAAATGAACCCAGACGATTGGCTGAGACGGGCAGCAAGCTTTAATGTGTTAAAATTAATAAACCTGTCATCATGTCTGTGAGTAAGCATTCAACAGCAAGTTATTGGATTTATCTGCTCCTGTTAGTAACAATGTTGGTGAAATGTTTTGCAGACTAAAACGTTTAAGCACAGATTTTGTGAAGGAACGGTCCGATTCAGACTCAGTGGATTTTATCCCAACAGCGTCGTTAATAGAAACAACCCAGACTTCATTCTAGGGCTCTATGATTTTTCCCTAAAAATCCAAATTGTGGTATATTTCAACCATAACTGTGATTTAATTTTGACTTTTCTCTGCATTAACCATCAGCAATCAAAAATATCCTGCAGATAAATGTTTGTACACTTTTTAAAACAAGAAAATGAACAGTTTTTATTAATCTGAATATTATTATTCGACAGAACAGCTTTTAATTAAGTTGGACATCAATCCTTGTTGAACATAAAGTGCAACCAACAAACAAGTCTGTGGCAAGATTCCTGAAAGTATAAAAGTGTGATTATATAAAGTTTATATAAAATTAGGTTATCTCACGGCTGCAACTCTCTTCCCTTCTATGTGGAAACATAATACTGACACCTAAAGGACGAATTAATCGTTACATAGCCAAAAATTGCAGAACTCTGGATTTGGAACACGATTTTTTTAAAATTATGATTATATTAATAATGCAATAAATTGTCCAGCCACACTTTTGAGGGTTTTGCTGACTGTATTTCAACCACCCGACCAAGTAAATATCTAAACTCTATCATAATTTCACTGGTTTGTCTTGAGATGACATTTGCTGTGAATTGGCACTTTGGAAATAAACTGAAATGAAATGTTTGCCCACCAAAACACTAAAACACCAAAACAAAGTCAAAAGAAATGGACTTTCTGCCCACGTTACCAACCAAAGCACATTTACAGAATGATTATATCGCTCTTATTTGGTTTGTCTATTTTCATTGTTCTGGTTAAAGAGAAGTTTTATCGATTTATATTTAAGAGCATCCAAACCTCTTTAATCAGCGCTACTGCTGCTGAACATGGCAGCTGGATGTTTACACTTTTAACGCTATTCTCCAAAGTGACGAGTACTTTTGTCTGCTTTCACAATTTCTCACAATTCTTTGTATTTTTGACATAATTTACCTTTTTTTTTAATACGCATCTTCCTTTTTTTCCCGCACGATTACCATCAACTTGGCGTGTAATTTACTCAACTTCTTAAGTAGTTGACTAAGTTGAAATAATATTAAGTTAGAATGACTAATAATTGTAGTTCTTAAAACTAATCAGTAGAATTAATCCATTCCCAAATATTTTGTTTGAAATTTACCAAACATATTAACAATATCTAAAAAAAATTATTTAAGCAAATACTAATTTCATTTTGTGAAATAAACCTAAATCATAGTTGTAAATTGGACACAAAATTAACTGTTGAATTCTTAGACATTTATTTTGGTATGTACAACTCTTAGACTTAGACAACTTTATTTGTCATTTTGTATGCACAGAGTGCGTACAGAACGAAATTTTGTTGCATACAGCTTTGTAAATTACAGAAAAAGTTAGATTACAGTTTTAGGTGCAGCATAGATTTAAAAGTAAACATAGATTTAAAATACACTATAAAAACAATTTAAATGTAAACAATGCAGGAGAAGATCACAGTATACAAACCATTAAATGTGCAGAATTGGGTTGTGAAAGGATGCTTTTAAGGACTAAGAGTTCGGTAGCATTTATAATGCTAGATGGAGATGCTCACTTAACTCAATCACTTAAGTGATATTTAGAGATTTTATTAAGTTAGTATAGCTATTTATTGCGATGATATTTACTAAACCTGTGAATCATTTTTTCAGAGCATAGGGTTACTTTTGTTGCCGTTCTGCTGATTTTCTGGTTTAAACGAAGCTGCTGTTCGTTTCTGCTTTTCTTGAGCCATTCTGTGACATTTTGGCCACATATGCACATCTAAACAACAGCAAAAATAAGTCTAGATCTGCCATCTGCTGGGACTTTTAATCATAAACTGTTGCCTTTGGCTGCATAAACAGAAATAAACGGGCTTAGGAGCGATTCCTGCGGGTGGTTTCTCTGATCAGGCTGCAGAACAGCCGCTCTCTGTTCCTGATAAATGAATCTGCTGCTTTAACGCAGAAAGACCCTCCCTCCTCTCTCATTGGCTGGACTCTGACTCCCCGTGGCTCTCCTGGCCAATGAGAGTGGCTCTGTGCTGCATGCCCCGCCCACTCTGTGGTGTCCACGCTGCAGCTCAGCCTCTCTGGGCTGCTGTGGCTCAGTGTGTGCTGAGGAGGGCAGCAGGAAGGTGTGCAGCATCTGAGAAGAGCTTCAGGCAGCGGCTGCTGAAGAGGGAGCTGAGGTTTGATTTCTGTGGAGGAGGAGGAGGAGGAGGAGGAGGATGAAGATGCCTGGCGTTCCTCAGGGTCTGCGAGCTCAGGTCAGTCACGCCTCCTGCCAGGAGCTGAAGTCTGACAGGAAGCACATCTCTGCTGCTCTGCTAGGACTTTTAGTGCCAGGGTTGTTTGTGGATTTGTGTCTCAACTTTCTGCCAGACAGATTTGTTAATCAGCGTCTGATGAGTTCCCACCGCGCTCATAAGACTTTTATCTCCAGAGGAATGTGTGCAGGCCTGTGCTGGCGCCTGCATTTTTAAACGCAGTGCAGCTCCTCTGTGTCGACTCACTGCTGGACAACATTTGCCTCCTGAAGCCGTTTTTAATGCCGTCAGGATTCCCTCTGATTTATCTTTAAAATAACAGATTTTTCTCCTGGTGCTGAACTTTGTTTCTTTTTTCTCCACTAAATGTCTGTCTTATGCCAGGACTTAAAAACCAGCTGGTATTTGTTTAGTTTGCCATGCGTCTTCGCTCACTTACCTGTAAATGAGTAAACTTTCTGCAAACCACATTTCTGAGAAATGAATAACGAACGTCTGACTCGGCTCCATTCATCCCTGCAGAGGAGATGGAAGACGACAGCTTTCAGCCAGAAAAGGGCAAAATAAGGTGACTGCATGCAGCCTGCCACATTTGAACCATTACACGGTACCTGGGAACAATTCAACATATTTAAGATAAGATAAGATAAGATAAGATAGTCTTTATTGATCTCACAATGGAGAAATTCACTCGTCACATCGGCTCATACAAGAAGGTGCAGAGTAGGGAAGGTGCATTCAATTATATACAGTGAGTCTTCATATATACAATGGATCAGAAAGAATACCAAAAAAATACAAAAAAAAAAAAAAAAAAAGGAAATAGGAATGGGCATATGATGTCTCATTTACATTCTTAGTGGTCTATATATATATATATAAACATATCTATATACTTAAATATATACATATATCTATGCGCCTACTTACATACGCACCTACGCGTATGTACGTGCATATACATTGTATACATTTGTACATACATACATACATACATACATACATGTGGGCTGACTTATGTTCAGGTGATGATAGCAGCAGAAGTCAATACATCAGGATTATTGCACGGGTTGTAGGACAGTGTATTAAATAGATTATTGCACATTGGTTATTGCACGTTAATTATTACAGTTATGGTCACAGTTATAGTGCAGCATTGTAAAATCTTGTAGCAGCAGGAATAAATGACCTCCGGTAGCGCTCCTTTTTACACACAGGGTGTATAAGTCTGGCACTAAAGGAGCTGCTCAGCTCCTCTACAGTCTGGTGCAGGGGGTGGAAGGTGTTGTCCATGATGGATGTGAACTTGGACAACACCCTCCTCTCAGCTACTTCCTCCACAGAGTCCAGAGGGCAGCCCAGGACAGAAGTGGCCTTCCTCACCAGCTTGTTCAGTCTCTTTCTGTCCCGCTCTGCACTGCCAGGAGCCCAGCAGACGACAGCGTAGAGGAGGGCTGAGGCCACCACAGAGTCATAAAAAGTTTTTAGCAGAGGCCGGCTCACTCCAAAGGACCTCAGCCTCCTCAGGAGGTGGAGCCGGCTCTGGCCCTTCTTATACAGAGCGTCTGTGTTATGTGTCCAGTCCAGCTTATTGTTGACGTGAACACCCAGGTATTTGAAACTCTCCACAGTTTCTATGTCCTCCCCCTGGATGTTCACAGGTGAGTGTGGTGGGGGTCTTCTCCTGAAGTCGATCACCATCTCCTTGGTCTTACTGGTGTTTAAGCACAGATGGTTTTCCTCACACCAGTCCACAAAGTCCATGATGACCGACCGGTACTCCAGCTCGTTTCCCTCAGACACACAGCCCACAATGGCCGAGTCGTCAGAGAACTTCTGAAGGTGGCAGCTGACCGTGCTGTAGGTGAAGTCCGAGGTGTAGAGGGTGAAGAGAAACGGAGACAGGACGGTGCCCTGGGGGGCCCCGGTGCTGCAAAGTGCCACCTCTGACTGACAGCCGTGCAGCCGCACGTACTGAGGGCGGTCAGTGAGGTAGTCCATGGTCCAGTCAGCTAGATGTTTTATTTCTTAATATATAAACCTTGTTTGGATCTATAAATAAACCGTATTAAATAATTTCTGTTTTTTAATACATTGCCAGAATCCACAGCACATGAAATAAATGTTTTAGCTAAACAACAATTAGAGGCACAGAGTGAAACGAGGTGAAGCTGTGTGTGAATAAAATTCAGGGAATTGTTTTAGTGCAACAATTTCAGAGAAGAAGGAAAACTATATTAAAAGTATTATATCTGATCCTGCTTTTTAAATCAGGGCAGGATAAATTTACAATGAGGGAACCGAGGTTTTCCTCCCTGCTCTGACTGCAGGTGAGTCTCAGGACGAGGCAGCAGCAGCGCTTGGACTAGGGCTGGACGATAATTGCATTAAGGCTCTCTGTGAGGTTTATTTAGGATGCACCGATGTGTCCTAAGTTGGGCCGATGTTGATATTCGATATTAATATTGCTCTTATGACCGATAACAGATATTTACAGATATGCATATTATAAACATTTTTGCACCCTTTTAGCAGCGTGAAAAAAAAGCACCACACTGTTGAAAATGTTGCTCTGCTTCGGTCACATGACCACATGATCCGCCGCCCGAAACACACAGCAAGATAGAAATAAACTTTTAATATCGGCTCAGTTTTACGTATCGGCCCGATACAATATGTAAAAAAAAGGACCAATGTCGGCTGATACTGATGGTCCTGGTTTGTTGTTTGATGAGACGGTGTAGGACGCCCAGCTGTGACGGTGTGTTAAAACAAAGCAGGAAGAAAAATAATTATTTATCACTAGTCGCATTGTTGTGATATTTACTAATCTTATCAGATGTTTCCTAACATCGTGCAGCTCACTGTAAACCTATTAAGCAATTAAGCAATTAACCAGACCTGTAACCAAAGTGTTAATGCAGGCTGAGGCCAACCAGGCGTCTACTGAGACAAGCAGAGCCTCAGAGCGATGATTCAGGGCTTCTTCTGCTTAAAGTAAAGCGCTGAATATTGTTTCATTATTTACACATTTCCTTTTCTACTTTTCTACATATGAGGGAAAGAATCCAGTAAGGACCTTTTGTTTGACCTGATTGGGCAACATTTCAGCTGCTTGCTCTTTGCTAATCGCCTTGTTGGAGCTTAGCTTCAGGAAGTCTGGGTTTTTGTCGTTTTGAACTCTTTTCTAAAGAAATGCAAACTAATTGTGTCTTAATGACAAGCTGCTGGAACCAGTGGTGGAAAATGTTGGATTACTAGACGGAGAATGAGTGAAAAAGCAGCCAAAGTCCGCCTTGGAAAGCCTGGAAAATGTTTAAGGTTTTCTTTCAAAGATCACAATGTAGTCTGTGAGCTTAGAGGAGAAAATGTGGAATCGAGGACTAGATCTGGGCTTCTGCACGTCGCTGTGTTTTTAATTAAGGAGATAAACCATTAAGGCTGCAGTTGTAACGATGTGATCAGCTGCGGTTCAGGTGAAACGCCGTTAATTAGGCTTCTGATGAGCTGAGAATGAGCCGAGCAGCCAAACATCGGAGCTCTGCCGCCTCGTAACTCAAACCTAAATATTTAGATATGAAAAGGTAAAGTTGCAGAGCAGCTGCAGGTGATTCTGCTCAGCGTTTACCTGCAGAGATTCTCGTTAATCCACCACTTTCATGCTTTCATGCATTTTCTCCATAGTTTCCTTGTTTCCTCTCTGGAAACCTTTTGAAGGCTCTTCCTTGGTCTCCTCCTCCTCTCCACAGATCAACATGAGCTTGAAAAGCGTGAAGCGTCTGTGTTTAGGAGCCGTTAGCCTCCACTATCAGCCTGGCACTGTGTGTGAGTAGAGTTATAGCCCACGGTGAACCCAATTAACGTTTGTGCTCAGTGGCCCGGACACAACCCACCGCCGTCACTCATCCTAAAGCCCGTTAGTTTGGGACTCGGTGTTAGCTGAAGGTTGGATTCATCCTGAAGGCTGCTTTCATCTGGAGCTTTTCTGACGGCGGGTTTCTGCGTGGCTTTTATTTAGGAGATGATTATCCTGAGGAAACACTTGGTGCATGCAGGAATCAGAGCCTCCAGATGCGTTGTGGCAGATATTTTCTCTGCAGACAGACGCAGCATTTTCTACGGAGTCAGAAATCAAGCAGTAAACGGAGAGAATGATGCAACCAGACATTCACAAACGCTTCAGCTTAGACCTGCAACACGCCCGTCCTCATTCTATGACTGAAGACGGCTGGATTAATACCCAGGTTCACTTTTCTTTCTCTCATATTTTTTAGGGTTGCCTTTTTAACGGACCAGGATCAGTGGTTCTCAGTTTGCTGAAATCTAGACCCTGCTGACAGAGCTGGTGGGTCCGGTTTGCAGGTTTTTAGTCTTTCTTTGGGGGTGAGGCCACTCCAGAGTGTCTGCTCTGTTGTCTTTAAGTGACTAATTAGGTGGTTTCCTCAGGTTTTCCTCCATCAGAAGGACGCATGTAAGGCCTGAGTGTCCGGGGTTTCATGTCCTCAGACATGATGCCGTCTGTTTGGTGAGGTGAACCGGTTCTACCTGCAGCGACATGATTCTTCTTGCCCTTTACTTCAGTCTGGATGGCGCTCTGGGGCGCGTCTCGCCCTTTTTTACTCCTGATCTAACGATGCTCTTTGTTGCCAAACATCTTCAGCTGCAGGTTCATCAGACCACAGGACATTTCTCCACGACTTAAGGTCTTAATCTTTGGACTGACGGCTTCTACCTGAGAGGCTTTTCTGCCCACAGGAAAGCAGGACTCATTTCACTGTGGATGATGATGATGATGATGATGAAGCCTTCCTACCTGCATCTTCACCGGGCGTTAGCCTTTGTTCTGGAGGTTGATGCACGTGTTTTACACCATAAACCCGTTCATGTCTGGGGCTCAGAACCTGTGTCTGCATGCTGAGGCGTTGCCTCATCAGATGCTGCTGTCCTATATGAACACTGCTGTTAATGCTGAGGACTCATAAATACATGCAGTCACCGGTAATTAAAATCAACCCGTTTTTTTTATTGGTCGGCCCCAATAGAAAATCAGCAAATTAATTTTTACATTTCTGGTTCATTACTTGCATTGAATCTGAAGACGACCTCTCTCTGACCTTCAGTGCTTGGCGACCATGTTCATGGAGCCGAGTAAAAAAAAAATCATGTTTAGCGATGAATGCTTGGCTGCATAGATGGGCTTCAACTTTTAATGCCTCCATGTTTCTTGTTTGATTTTAAGTTATTAACTTTTCCCCTTGGACTTCATGATGCACATTCTGATTGGTTTAATTTTTTTCCCTTAAACAAAGTTACCTGCACAGACAATATTGAAAAAGCTCATTTTAAACAGTTTTACTATCAGAATAAGTTTTTTTTTTGTCAATTAAAACAAGATTTTTAATCAAAGTATTGTTGTTTGTTTTGCAGGTTCAGTCAAAGTTATCAACTAATGCCGATTAATTCACAGCCAGGCTATGTCTGAATATATGATTAATCATCCCTATCAGAATATGTGGGAACTGCAGTAAATGTTAGTTAATTAGGCTGCAGTATATTTGCTGCCATTTATTGAAAGATCACAACTTCCACTGATTTTCTCACAGATGGTGCAGCCGTACGTTGTAGTTCAGCTGTTTATACACAGCGTGTTCAATATCAGTCATTTTATAACAGGTCTGTATCGGTCCGATATGTAAAACTGGGCTGATGTTTATTTCCATCTTGTTGCTGTTTGTCTTTCTGGAGGGGGGGGTTGGTCATGTGTTTGGTCATGTGACTGTGACACATCACAGGATTGGAGGATAGTGTTTAACTGAAGCAGTTTCTCATGGTGTCTAAACAGCAGGAGGAAACTAAGCGGCCATGACGGTGATATAAATATCGGATACCGGGATTGGTCCAAATTTTTATGTGCGTCGCTAGTTTGATGCCGATATCAGTGAATTAAAATTTGAATAATTTCTCCTGAAACTAAGCAGAACAGACTTAAAGCATAAAACAGCTGCAGTTTTTTATGTTATTTGTGGCAAGATAGTCATATTTTTAAACTTCAATATGTTTCTATGTTATTATTATTCCAACTTGTATCGTGGATATTTGTCATTAGGTTGGTGGAACATGTTGCAAGATGGTGCAACGCACAAAATTCACAGTTTCAAAAATACTTTAAAAAGCGGATCTGGTCATTTTAGGTCTTTATTTAAAATCTGATGCAATCTATTGTTTTTGGTAACATGTTTTCACTTCCTCTTTGCTCTTCATCCTAATGCGTCGTCGTTTATTTCACTCTCAGCCGTATGAAATCAGACACGTCTGATACTAAAGAAACTGCAGTAAAACACATTATATATTAATCCAAGAATAAGATCCCAGGACAGTCATGCATACTTTATATGAGTATTAGTTGGACTGAGTATAGTTTTGGTCACCAGACCAACTGCAAGACTGCAAGTCAAAAATTCAGTGCAGATAATAATTATTTAAACTCGATTAGATTTGAAAAGTTGATTTAAATAATGAAAAAAAAATTTAAGGAATTTTGAGGAAATAAAACCACAAAACGTCCTCAGATTCATGTAAGGCTTGTAAAAGAAAATAATGATACGTTTTTGTTGTGGTTTAAGATATGAAACCTAAAGAGAGTAGTGGAAAAACAAGAGAAAAGTCAATAAGATCTAAATAGTTATTGTAATTTGCAACAAAAAAAAGAGAAAAGCTGATTGGGGGGGGGGGGAAACTTAACTTTTCATAAATAAAATTTACTTAGATTTCATGCTGTGTAGATTTCTAAAGCAAGTGATTTTAACTATTTTAATTCTCCCAGATGTTTGCAGAAGATTACTGAACGTTTCTTTAAAAAGTGATAAATCACTCGTAAAATGAACCCACATCTCCTGAGGGGCTCAGATTATAAAGCCACGTTATTTGTTTATAAAAAAAGACCAAAAGCCATTTGATCGTGATAAAATAAGGTTATATACATCAAGCCTCCATCCTGATAATGTTTTATTGCTCCGTTCTAGGGCTAGATGTTATCCAACACGGGCGCGATTAGCAAATGTAAACAGATGTGGCGCCATCTAGTGGCAGTAGGAGATGCTAATAGCCGCTAGCCGCTTCCTTGTTTTATCCCCTGCTTTAGTACGTCCTTCCGATGTTTATTATAAATAAACACAAAACGCTTTATTTACCAACAAACGGAGCGAAAACGAAGCATAAAACATTAAATTAACAACTGATACGCCAGCAGGACGTAATAATCTTTCAGAAAAACCTTGTATGCAACCAAAGTGAGCTGCTGACGTATAAATAAAAATAACGTGGCTATGCACCTTTAAGGTGCTTGGATGGCTGTAAAATCCGTCCTAATAATGGTTAAGATTCGGTCCGCTGGATAAAAGACAGTAAAAATCATAATGATGTGAACTGATCAAATAACAGGAGTCCTTTAAAAGATTAAAAACTGCTTCTACTGAAATTATATCACATAGTCCTGCATTGAGTTTTGCTGTGTGTATAAATTGAATATTTATATTTTAATCTTAATAAGTGTTCAGTGCTCATTTATTTAGAATGACAGAACAGCTGGGAGTGTTGGCGGCTCCTCTGTTTAAACATCAGTCTGCTGAGATAAAATAATGAGACTAACTTTAGATCTATTTCAGTTCTTCTGTTTATTTTACCAACACACACGGTGACGCTCTTAGTTTGTGTTTGTTTGTGTTAAGAGTAAAGGGCGTTGCTCTTCTGGTAGTTAAATATAGACTTGAACGTATTATTATCTTATTATTATAGCGTTCCTAAACAGACATGAGTCTCCTCCTTTCAGCCAGCCCGACAACAGGGCAATGAAGTTTCTACTCAACCTCATGTGGCGTTAAAATGGGGACAAAATAATTCAATTTAATCCAGTTTGTTTATATAGCAACAGTTCAAAAAGCAGTTTAGAAAAAAAGTTATTTGAATATAGTTAGGGCTGAACGATATAGGAAAACAAAGCACATTGATAAAATATAAATCATATTGATCGAAATCAATAATTATCAACAAATTCAAAACATATATTTTAAGTGCAGCCCTGGCTATTTTATGCTGTTGCTTACTTACCTATTTTTATATACAAAACACAAACTAAACCCTTTATTCAACCACCTTTTTAGTAAAACTGCAAGTTTTTAGAAAATAAAAAAGAACGAGTGCTCTCTGAACTCTTTGAAGGGGGCGGAGCTTTATGACGGAGGGTTCCTGGGTCTGCGTTGTGATTGGTTGGGAGGGTTAATGACTCTAATATTAACCTACATGGCTATAATGCATAAGGAAGGAAAACTGTTATTCTATTGAACTTTTTATTGACCCTTTTTTTTTCTGTATCGATCGATCGATATATATTGTTATTGAATTATTGTCCAGCCCTAAATATAATCATACCATCAGATCCACGACTGGCTGGAGGTCAGAGAAGACAGAGCAGAGTCTAGCTGCTCTGACCCAGGAGTACTTTCTATCTGCCATTAAAAGGGAGGAGTAGCTTCTTAAGTGGCTTCACCTAGCAGAGAAAGTTGGTTTTCAGGTCTGGAGGATGAAGGAGAGCGCAGACAGGTAGTTGCAGTAAAAGCTCAGCCTAGAGCAACGTCTGGAGGAGAAACACTGGCAGAAAATCAAATAGTGATCAGCGTGAAACACGATGCAGGGACCGAAAAATCCAGTAATGAGAGTTTTCAGCTCCAGGGCCGCTGTAACTTAAAATACACATTCACTTTCTTTCATTCATTCATTCATTCATTCATTCATTCACTCACTCACTCACTCACTCACTCACTCACTCACTCACTCACTCACTCACTCACTTTATTTTTAGTAAATTATCCAACATTAAACACAGGAAACAGTAAAAAAACAACAATAAACAAACAAATCCACAATTTACCAGAAAAAGGAAAAGGCGGAAGCAAAGTTTATTCTTGCCTATCCTGTTTTATACTTCCGACCTTTACAACCAGTACATATATACATTTTTAAATCTACATATCATTTTACATTTTAAAGCCCTTTTAAAATTCACCAAGAAAGGACATAACTTTAAATCGTCATTCAGTTCATGCCACAGTTTCACACCAATAACTGATACACATCTAGACTTTATCTGGCTCTTCTCTTTTGCACATTCAAATATAAACCAACATCACAAATTATATTTAATCTCTATTAACTTAAATAATTTCTGAATACCAGAAGGAAGACTTTTGTTCACTGCTTTATACATTTCAGTATAAAGCGAGTTTCAGTTCGATTTAGTTTATTTATATAGTACCAGTTCACAATATCCATAAAAACATATACTAAGTCTATTTACATGAAAGAAAGCAACAAAAGAAACAGTGTTCTCCTTTTTAGACATACGTTCTGCCCTTCTGTCTTTGACAGAAGCAAATTTCTCAATAACTCTGTGGTTGAAGTCTGAGACGGTTTAACGGTGATGCTACAAAATCCACCGATCCTCTGAAAACACTCGTATTATCTGAGCTGTTGCTTTCATGGTGGTTTATGATTTATGATTAGTTTAAATACAGCACAGAACTCAACCCGGTCTATTTTTGTTTTTGTCAGCCTCCTCATTCTGCTGCCGGATCTACGCCCTGCAGCCCTCATCAAGTTTATGGGAAATGTTTATTTTGCATTGCTAATCCATGCTGGGTCAGACGCTGATGGAAAAGGAGGCAGCGGAAGCAGGATAAAGCGTTAGCCTCGCTATTAGCCGTTAGCCGTTAGCCTTGTTGCTAAACCAGGTCCTGGAAAAAGTGTCTCGTCTTCCTCTGCCCATGCACTGCTGATTTAATTGTGATGAAGAGCTTGAGCTCTTTAACCTTTAATTTCTCCTTTTCTTCTTTCAAAAAGTGTTTTTGAGTGACAGCGTTCTGAATTATTAGATTTTTCTTGCACCATTTCTAATTTCCGTCCGACCGTCTCCAATCCCGCGGCTCGACTTGTCGTTCCTGCAAACTTTATAACGGACAGCTGTGACGTCGCTCCATGGTGGGAGGAAAAGTATTAAAACCCGTTCTGCATTCAGCTCTGGGCGTCCCTGGATGGTTCTGTCTCTTGTACTGAAGAGGAGCTGCTGCGTATATAACGACTTTTTACGATTTCTGCGCCCAGGGCGGAAATACGTGACCAATCAGACGTCGTCGATGGATGAAACAACTTTACTCATCGTTAACTTTAAAATGTTTATCTTACACGGCTAAAAAATACATAAACATATTTTTATTTTGTTGTCTTATTCAAGGTAAAGTGGTGACAGGTGGGGTGGCGCCCTCTATTGGCCAACCGCCACTGCCCAGACTTCACCTTTTAAAAAGGTTCTAAAGTTAAATAGTAAACGGTTTGTAGAGCTTTAACGAGTCTGAAGACCCCAAAGCGCTTCACACTACAGTCAGTCAGTCACACCCTGACGGTGGTGAGCTACGCTAGTAGCCACAGCTGCCCTGGGGAGTGAACCGGCAACCCGCCAATTGCAGGACGGTTCCTCCGTTGCTCCTTAAAGCTTTCGTTGTGCTGTAGCTCTGGGGTTCCTCTTTTTGTGGCGGTTTTGGTGAAGGAACGTTCTGGATTGATGGAAGTCTGAACGTAACTTCTGAACGTAAATCAGGAGGTGAGGACCTCCTGGGCTCTGCTTCTCCAGCCTTGGTCACTTCTGGTTGATCTTTCTGTCGTGTTTTCATTCTCCGTGTCGCCCGGTGCCACCAGGAGCTGTTGGCAGACGCATCTTTCACTCACTTTTTCCACCCAGTTAACAATGAGAGTCTGTTTCATGCAAAAAAAAGCGGTCCTTCAGGATCTGTGTGCAGGATGCTTTGCATACTATAAACACCGGCCGTGCTCTCTGCTCCACCAAGCAGCTGTCTGTGGGCTCAGTGAAGCTGCTGCGTTTGCATGACGGTGTTACAGCCAGGCTCATTAGCTGGAAACCTGGGACGACTAAACCAAAGCTCCAGCATCTTCTCTGTGACACAAAGGCTCCTCTGGCTGAGCCGCCGGTAGTAGAGGCGGCCATCGTGGCTGCAGCATGATTAATTGATACAACCGGACCCAACGGGTCCACCAGAACCTTCTCCGTACCATTAGACCAGACATGCTGGTTTCCTGCAGCCTCACAGCATTTACTGGCTCATGGCTTCGGTTCTGAGCCGGTTCTGCTGCATTTTCATATTTCTGCTCCCGTAAAGAACGGGAATCAGCGCCGTCTTCCATTCAGAGCGGTCGGACTGCAGAATATCAACGGAACATGTATGAAATGTTTGAAACGTGGTTGTTTGTCCTTTGAGGTGCAGAACTTGGGGGATTTGGAGCTCTGAGCTGCAACCAGTTTGGGATCTTTAGCTCCTCTTGAGATGTTAAAATAAATGTTTATATCTTTGCTCCAAATGTCTGAGGAGATGAACGTCAGTGCCTACCTACGGATAAAATCAATACGTTGGCTGTTTACTGCTCAGAAAGTTAGAATGGTGAACGAGCTGCAGTTAAATATCACTGATTTCAGAAAATGAAACTCGTTCATTTTACAGAATCATCACATAGAGACGTTTCAAGGCTTCATTCCTTATAATTGATGATTATGGCTTACAGAGCATGAAAACACAAAACTAAGAGTTCTATGAGCAAGAATGTTTGTTTGAGAGTTACATCCTAATCAAAAACAGAGGCTCAGTAAATACAGGTTTCCTGAGCCTCTAAACCACATGTGTCAAACTTAAGGCCCGCGGGCCGAATCCGGCCCGTCAAGGCAATTTATCCGGCCCTCAAGAGCCAAAAAAGGCACATAATCTCATATTGTAGAGGCATATCTCCTTTTATAGTGAATAAAGTGACTAAAACTGAGCCTCCTGTAGTGAATGTTGATTCAGTTTTCCTACAACACATTAAAAGAACCCAGAAATGTCCAAAAAGAGAAGAAGTGATGCAGAATGATTAGTTTAAAGTGTAACTCACCTCAATATCAACTTTATTTGCAGATAAACTGTATAAACTGGACCTACAGTGCTACTTTATGTTACCGTGTATTTTTTTATATTTCTGTATGAACGAAAGTGAAATTATGACTTATGAAGTCATTAAAAGGGCCGGTTATACGAGTATGAATGATACTTTTTAATCCCCAGAACAGAAATGAGTCTGACACCCTGATCTAAATGGCCTGGGTCAGCGGGCGGCACCAGAACACCGCAGTCTGGACAGAGGTCCAGAAGATGGACATCAGTAGGAAAGCAGGTTGTTCACAGAAGGCGGGATCCAAGCATATTCATGGAAAGTTGAGTGGAAGGAAGAAGTTCAATAGAAAATAGACGGACCATCAGCCTGGAGAGGATTGTGAAGTGAAACCAGTGAAGAATCTGAGGACCAGAACCGACGCCGCTATAAGTCCAGATTAAAGTTTCCACAGTCTGATTATTTAGGGCGCCATGTCATCTGCTGGTTCTGGTCCACTGGTTTTTTTTAGAACCCAAAGTCAACGCAGCCGTCTACCAGAACATTTTGGAGCATTTCATGCTTCCTTCAGCTAAAAAAGCTTTATGGAGTTCATTCCTCAGCAGGACTCGGTACCGGCCCACACAGCCAAAGGTACCAACAGCTGGTCCAGTGACCCTGGTGGTTCTGTGCTCGACTGGCCTGACCAGAACCTCACAGAGAACCTATGGCTTAAATGTCCAGAGGAACATGAAGGAGCAATCAGAGGAATCTGGACCTCCTGAACATCTCAGCAGAACCTCCTCCATGCCACGCCGACCCGGTGCTGAGTGAGCAGAAACAGACGATTCTGTTTAAAAACGTCCGGTTACTGATCCGATGGGACGTTTAAATGTTGGGTTTTTATTCAACCCAGATTACAGGAATGGAGGCTGAAACATTTCTGTGAGTCTGGCTGTCTGACATCAGTGGGTCACACGGTACGGGTCGGTCCGGGTCGGTCCGGGAAGTCCTGCTTTAGCACAGCAACCATTACAGAGATTTAAATGATCCTACATTCTAATTCAGGGTTTTTTCCACCAGCAGGTTGCAGAACCGGTTCTGAACCGGTTCTATAGATAAACAGGTTTAGTTTTCCTGAGAGCCGCCCTCATTGCACCACCTACAGCGGCGCTCCGTTCACAAAAGAACCCTCCCTGGTTTGTTCTGACCCGGCTCACGCTCTTCCTCCCATTATCTCAGATTTCCTCACATTTCTGAACCACATTTGGAGTTTTATGAGCAACGTTCCCATCTTTGATTACTAATGCCGTTCTTGCACTGCAAAAACGGATGTAAAAATAAGTAAAATGTTCTTAAAATGTGTATTTATCCTTGATTTGAGTAGGTAAATAAGATTATTTGCCAATGGAATGAGTATTTTGACCCCTAAAATAAGATCATTAGACATTATGCACTTGAAATGAGATGATGGAGATGAGTTGTTCCTATTTTAAGTGCAAAAGTCTTAATCGATTGGCAGATTATTTTATTAATCTGCTCAAATCAAGGACAGATCCACTCATTTTAAGAAAATATTCATTTTACTGCAGTGTGCCTCCATCTCCAGTCCAGATGGTTCTTCCCTCTGATCCAGCACAACATCTGGGCCTCAGTCACAGAAATTTAAAGAACCGGTGTTAGAAACCGTAGTGATGTACTGTCAGTAATCCAAATAAAAATGATTAAACTCAGTTTAAGTGGAGCCAATTAGCAGCAGCAGCCATCATGACACCATGTTAGACCTTATGTGTGCATGTTTAGTATGTTTGAGCTTTTTTATTAACCTTTTCTTGTTTTAACCTGTTTGGTCACCTATGAGGTTTTTAAAATGTGCTTTAGAAATAAATTTGATTGGTTCAGTTTATAATTACATCTTCAGGTTCTGACCCTTTTTATTCCCCATCAGAACCGTTATATTTTACAGCAGGTTTCATGAGTTGCTTGCTGCAGAAACAAATTAATTATATATTGTGAATTATTGTTTTTTCCCACTGATTATTGGTGTTGAATGAGCACCGTCTCATGAACGCACACAGTCGTCCCTTCGGTGGCGTTTTTATGAGCAACCAGGGAACCTTCAGCCTTCGGCTTAATCCCTCAGTCACAGGGAAGATGAGGCTGCTGCATTCATGACGTTTTAACTCTGGGATCGTTTCCTGGCTCCTAAAAGAGCTGCAGGGTTCACCCCGGCATGAATTAAAAAAATCTCCACTACAGTATCATGGTTTTTACCTCCTCTGATTTTTTTTTCTGGTCACTCCTAAATGTTTCAGATCATCAGACTTATTTTAAAAAATGCAAACATAATCTGAGGGAATTTAAAAAAGCTGTTTTCTACTAGCGGTTCCTCCTAATCAGGTGAAACAAAGCTCCAACCTGGCTCTTTATATACTCTTCATCATTGCTTCATCACGTTGATCTGGACGAGGCGTTGGTCTCTTGGGTCTCTTTCATGTTTTTCTCTGTTTATGGATAAAGGTTCTCTGGTTCTTCAAAGTCCCAAAGCCTTATAAAATGCATTTGTAACCTTTTCCAGACTAATAGATGCCTAAAACTTAGTTTTTCATCTGTTTTCCTTCTGATTGGGGCGTAGCGTCTGCTATTTATGAGATCTGGCCTACTTCATGTCGCCAGACGGGTTCGATTGAAGAGATTAATTTACGGGTCGTAGAAAAATCAGGTCTCAGCAGTTAGTGAAGCTCAAAACAAGTTTAGTTGTTTTACTTTTCTGAATATTTAACATAAATGATTTGTATTCTTCCCATTTTGTTGACTAAATGATATTATTATATTTAAACATAGTAAACTCTGTACGCTGCTGTAGGAAAAGTGTCTTTATTTTCTACAGCGTGTCCTTCTAAGACGTCTGATAACTAAAACCCGTTAAAGGCGACTCACTTTGTTTTTTTTTTTGCCACTGAATTAAACTTTGTGTCGGTTCGCTGATCCTGACCGCTGCTGTTTTCTGTGTTCTGGCTGCAGCTGAACTGACTGGCTTTTTGTTTAACGTTTGCAGATGTTTGCCGAGCATTTAGTTGTTTTTTTTAGCTCCGTACGTCGTCCCTGATTCTGCTCAGACATGTTCTGCGACGGTTCCACGGCTTTGTGCTCCGTTTGTCTCGTTCTAGCATGAATGTGAGGATTTGTAGCTAAAACGCCGTTGTGACTCCTGTGTGTTCTGGTTTCTGTGGTTTTGTGCTTTGTTGACTGTTTCTGTAGGAGGAAGTGGAAGCAGACAGACCACAGTAAAAAACCACGATTTTACTTTCTGTGGAACCCAAAAATAAATGTGCACTGCAGCTCAGTGCATCAGGTTTTAAATTTTTACTGGGGTGCTTGTAGGTTGCATTAGCGGGCTTCATTGTGTTTTGTGTGTTTTTGTTAGTTGAGGGGAAAAAACCCTGAAATCATTGTTCCATCAATTAGACTTGCTCTGATGTAGAAACATGTAGACCAGGAATGTCAGACCCGTTTCTATATGGGGTCACTTTGGCGTCGTTAAGTCATTAAAAGGGCCGATTGCATCTGCATCTGTATAGATGACACTTTTGACTTTATAATTTCATTTAAGTTCACATAAAAATGTAAAAAAACTTTCACAGTAACATAAAAGTAGCACCTTAGGCCCAGTTTATACAGTTTATCTGCAAAATAAGTTGATATTGGGGTGAGTTACACTTTAAACTCATCATTCTGCATCACTTCTTCTCTTTTTGGATATTTCTGGGTTGTTTTAATGTGTTGTGGGAAAACTGACATCTAGTGGCAAATAAAAACAATTAACATTAGCTGCCGGAGGCTCAGTTTTAGCCACTTTATAAACTTTAAAAGGATTTATGCCTCTACTTTATGACATGATACGCCTTTTTTGGCTCCTGAGGGCCGGATAAATTGCTTTGATGGGCTGATTCGGCCTGCGGGCCTCGAGTTTGACACATGTGATGTAGAAACTCATTGAGTTTGTTGGAAACAGTTATAGCACACTGTCACAAGTAAAATGTTCTTGAAATGAGTGTATTTTCCTTTGTTTCAGCAGCCTAATAAGATTATTTGCCAATGGAATAAGATTTCTGCACTTAAAATAGGAACAACTCATCTCCATCATCTCATTTCTACTGCAGGATATCTAATTTTCTTATTGTAGGGGTAAAAACACTAATTTCACTGGCAAATGGTCTCCAATTAGCTGCTCAAATCAAGGGGAAAAAACTAATTTCAAGAAAATTTTACTTACTTTTGGTTCCCTTTTTGCACTGTGAAGGTTTATCCAAAAAAATCACATTCAAGAGAGGTGGGATTAAAGCCCAAACGTTTAAAATCGTGAAATGGCTACAAAACCAGGTTTATTAACAGCTTCTTATGGAAATAAAATGATTATTATTCTGGAAAAGGTTCTGGATTTTACCCGTTCATCTTTGTGTGGCCATCTTTCGCCCTCCTCATCTCAGACGCGACACTAATCCAGACATGCTGGGATTAGCAGAGAAGCACTGAATTCACTGTAAACACATTCCTTTATAACATGGATGTTTGATGGAGGAAAAAAAAAAAAACGGGTCATAATGTGTGTGTGAGCTCAGTCATGAACGAAGAGGATTGACTCGAGGGATTTTCACTGGAAACTGACCCAGAAACATGAACATGAGGAAACATGAATTAACATATCACCTTAGCCTGGATTACACAGATTAGCAGCCCTACTGCTGGCGTGGAAAAGATAAATTCATCTTTTATAACATCAGAACAACCTCTCACTGACATTTATCTGAAAATGACAGCATTTTACTCCAGTTCATGTCGCAGTAGGGAAAAAAAACTCATGCTAAAAATGTCTTTTACATGAAATTATCTGTAGGTTTTGGATTATTATCCTCCTGAAAGACCTGTTTTTAAAAAACGACCAGTTTTATGTTTAAATATTATGATATTTTAACAGTTCCTTAGGCCTCTGGAAGATAAGGAAGGGATAACGCCAGATGAGGAGTCTATTATCAGAATTAACAGACGACGTGGAGGCGTGAACCGTCCGAAGAAAAGTCCATTAACTTCTTATATTATCCGGCTGATACCCTGGTTACTTATGAAATAAATAAATATTAAATTAATTATTTACACTTTAATGTTTATTTTTCAGTGTTCAGGTTTTTTTTTATATACAAGAAGCGGCTGAGAGAAGTATTTATTATCTGACATTGAGGCGGTAACCAGTGTCGCCGTTAGCCGCTAACGAGATCCGTACTCTCAGCGCTTCTGAGCATGTGCAAACAGAATGATTTCCCGGAAGGCAATTTTTCGTTTTTCTTACTTATTTCCTCTTTTATCTTATTTTGGGTGTGTTGTTGTATTTTGTTGTAATTGTGTGAATATTGCACGATTTAAAGAGAATAGCAAAAATACAGAAAATAATGGTTAAATTGCGTTTCAATGGACGCTATGCCTGCTCTGAGCATGTGCAATGATCACATCACACAGAGCAAAAATTTAAATTAATTTGAATGTTATTTTCTACGTACGTAACTGTGCATTCCGCAGTGTTAATCAAAAGATTTTAAATCTACTGTAAATTACAAGCTGTATTCTCGCACAAATGCCCTTTGCACAATCAATTCTGCACATAGAAATGGTTTTAAAAATACTCACCTGTACACTGTGACTTCTCCTGCATTGTCTACATTTAAATTGTTTACTTTTAAATCACTGCTGCACCTTATACTGTAATTTAATTTTACTGCAATTTACAAGCAGTATGCAACGAAATGTAGTTCTGTACGCACTCTGTGCATACAAAATGACAAATAAAGTTTTCTAAGTCTAAGTCTCTAAATCTAAAGAATGGATCTGTTTGCAGTCTTTTGTCACCTGCAGTAATGTTTATGCCAGAAATAAACGATGTGGCCGTCGTAACGAGGTTTACCTGCCTGGTCACACTTTATCATGAGTAGAAATATGAAGTCTTTGTGTTATTCTGCTGCAAGTCCCTCATGTCGGCACTAAAACTAACCCCTGCCACCACTCTTACCTGTCTCTCCAGGTGAGCCCTGGGCTCCAGACTAAGAGTTAGCCATGCTGCGCCAGTCGGAGCCGACCTCCAGTACCCTGCACCTGGTAGCCAATGACATGAGCAGCATCATGCAGCGGCTGGACGCTAAAGACCTGGACATGGGAGACAACGTCTTCGACACGACGGATGGAGGTGCCCGCCTGCGTTGACACAGGTGTTTTCTTCACCCGCTGTCGGGTTGTGACGGTTTTATGTTTTCCTCGCAGGCGACCGGTTGCCCTTCACAACGATCTACAAGCTGGTGGGTTTCAAGGAGCCCGAAGCCGTCATCTTCCTGTCTTCTCCCATCACCGCCAAAATCTTGGATGTGGAGCGATGCACGACGACCGAGGACCGCTTCAAACGTTTGGGGCAGAGGAGCGTCAACAAGGTGGGTCCATGTCGAAGTTATACCTGGTCACAGATCATAACCGAGGAGTTATGTCTGATACGATAAAGGGTAAATGGTCAATGATGCGTCTGGTGTCAGGATGCAGATATTGGTTTAAGCTATTTAACCTATGGAAGGACGATATAATAGGAAAGCGTATCGATAAAATAGAAATCATTTTGATCGACATCGATAATTATCAAAAAAATTCAAAATATATGTTACAGGTCCCAAATATGGGACTGTAGTAACAAATTTAAATATCCTGAAAGACAGGTGAAATAAAAGGAGATTGAGACACAGCAGCTTTCCATGTTTTCTCCCAAATTGGATCTGAGAGCGAGCGGAGGTCCGTTCCCATAGCAACCGGAACGCAACTGCTTGTGCCATTCCTTAAAGCGACAGTATATATATATATATATATATATATATATATATATATATATATATATATATATATATATATATATATATATATAGAGAGATATATAGAGAGATATATAGAGAGATATATAGATATAGATAGATATATACTAATAAACATATGACCAATGTGGTCACCTGTTTTGGGTGCGCCACATATACATTTTATGTGCATCCCTGGCCATTTCATGCTGTTGCTTAATTATCTATTTTTAAATAAATGGATTCAAACATTAGTTTTAAACTGTAAGTGTTAAAAAAGAAAAGAAGAACATGTGGTCTCTGAACTCTGAAGGTTTATGGAGCGTTCCTGGGTTTGTGATTGGTTGGGAGGATGTAATGACTGTAGCATTAACCTACATGATAGGCTAGAATGTTCTTTTACTGAACTTTTTATTGACCCCTGTTTTTTTTGTTTTTTTTAATAATGAACCACACGTCTATCGATCGATATACATCGTTACTGAATTATCGTCCAGCCCTAATTTGACTGCTTAAAAATCCTAAAAGCTATAGTTGGTAATCCTGTTCAGAAACACTTTTTGTTACCTTGGGTAAAATGGTCCTTCCATCCTGAATGTAGTTAATAAATTATGTATTAAGAGAAAGGAGGCTAAAAAAATGAAATCTCTGTAAGAGATGCAGGCCTGTAAAACCTCTGACCATTAAATAATTTCCCTCTGGGATTATTAAAGTATTTCTTATTCTGATTCCCTGCCGTTTGGTCTGAATGGAAGGGATTGGTCAGAGTTTTCTTCCTGCTTTTAATGTTCTCTGTCCCTAAAGTTCTAGAGGAATCAGCTTATCTTGTGGTTGTACCGCATGCCATCGTTCTGATGGGCTCACGTAACGCCAGTGTGCTGCTCGTCTCACTTTCTGGCTGCACATTCACACTTCTCCTGTTTCTGTATCTGGTTAGCCTAGCGGTTAGCTTAGCGGTTAGCTTCGGTGTTAGCATGCGCAGTTATTCAAAAAGGGACTTACGGAAAATTTCCGGAAAAATTGCAAAGTCTACCTTTAAATTGATGTGGGAAATGAAGAAAATCACACAAAAAGAGGAAATAAGGGTCATTGCTTTACTGAATTTCTCTATTTTTTGTTTTTATGTTTACTTCGCCTTTGAGGTTTTACAGCTTTAACTTAGAAACAAATGGCCTCGACGATATAAACTGAAGTAAGACTTAGAGTTTTTATCTTATAGGCTGAAACACCCAATTGAGACCAAAGAAAATCCTCCCTTGCTAATAAGCGATAATAGCTTCAGTACTTTCAGCGCTGTCCGTATGTGTGGCAGCCATATTGAATACTAGACCGCTGAGACCTGACGTCTGGTTGCCGTCTTGCGTGCAGGTGATGCCTGCTCTGTACACCATCGAGCTGAAACACGGGGAGTTTACCTGGCAGGTGAAGAAGAAGGAGAAGCACTTCATGGAGCTCCACAGAGACCTGAAGTTGTACAAGACGCGCAGGCGGCTCCATCTGCCGTCACGAGGGTAATTTCTGCTCCACTCTTTGACGCCGCTGCTGGAATTTCAACCAGCAACCCCCTGGCTCACGTGAGCAAGTAATGTTTTGCAGAAATACGATAATGAGAAAGACGATGCCAAAGATGGAGAAGGTGCAGATTCCAGACCTCCGCCGTGAAGAAGAGACGAGCCAATCAGGAAGAGGCATAGTGTCCAGCCGCAAGGTTTCCGCCCCAGCCGAGCTTTCATTGGTTAATTTTTCTTAATCGGCAGGTTTCATTAAGTGGTGCTGTGTGTGTTCCTGTTTCAGACACAACTGGAGGATTACCTGAACGCCATGCTGAGGATGCCGCTGTACAGGAGCTACCACGCCACCGTAAGCACAGCACTGTCACTTTAAACGTTTTCATCAAGCAGTTTTTAAAACCTTTAAACCTTGAGTTTAAACTTGCTGTGACTTTAAATCTCTTTTTTTCTCACCCACACGTTTCACTCTCTGAGAATCTGTCTCTGTAGTGATTATGTTATTAAAATTTCACCGTATGTTTTAGACCTGGGCAGAGACGGCTGCTTTCGCTCTAAGAAATATGCGTTTTTAAGACCGCCTCCCTGTTTGGCTTCACTGGAAATGTTTTTTTCTGTTTTTCAGAGGGAGTTCATAGATGTTAGCCAGCTGTCCTTCATTCATGATTTGGGACCAAAAGGCTTGTAAGTTGACTTGCTTTTATGAAAAAAAAATCCCAATTTACAGTTATATTAGGCTGTAATTCTGCATATTTACAGGGTTTTCGCTACATGTAATTGTGGCGCAGCGTCACACCAAAATAAAACCTGCCACGCCTTCAGAATGAAGTTTTAAAACAAAAAGTTAAAATAATGTAAAGTGTATGAGATATATATATACCCTATATTATGTATAGCCTATATTTGCGCACTTAGACTTGCCATAATCCGAGTTTGAAATTAATTAAAATCTGAAAAAACAACTTGGCCTGCTTCTTCCTATCTGGCTAGCTGCTGCGCTGCTCTCAGGAGGAAAGGAAAGCTAGAGACGATACTCCACTGTTGCCCATTTAGCATCGTTGTTGCTTTATTTAGCGACTTTTGAGACAGCTCTGGCAATTTTCTTTCAGAAAGTGACTTAACGACTTTTTTTAGTGACAGCTTTACCAAAGTATCAGTCGCTTTGGAGTCAGCAGTGAGAGCTGCTATGAGGGATCCTACTTCCCTCAGCGCTGTCTCACAGGCACACTACAGCTGCTTCTGCCTCGTCACATAAATAAAGTTTTTAAAATAGTCTTTATTTTGTCCCTGAACTGCTGCACTAAAATAATTCCCTGGATTTGATCCACACACGGCTTCAATCTCTTATTTACCTCGTTTGTGTGCCTCTGAGAACTGTTTATTTTATGTAGTGTGGACACAGCCAATGTATTAAAATTCAGAAGTCATTAGTAGTTTCAAACACATTTAATCACCATTTTTATGAACTTTTTTGAAAAGCGGTGGTTTCTGTGACATAAATGTAACTTTTAAAAAGTTTTTAGGCGAGAAATTAGCTATGTGAACCAGAAATATGTGTTTGTTGACATCTCTTAATTTTAAAAATAGCTCTGACCCTAGCTGGTAGTTGGCGCTCGCTATGCCGAGACAGAACGCCTTTCTCCCGACACGTTGCCTTCCAACTCCTGTTGACTTTGTGAAATAATTCAGATATCTAATGTCAATGTTTGGTTAGTTCATTGTTATTATTATTCTCTACAAATAAACTGATTTAAGCTATAGGGTTAGTGTTTAAGCTGGAATTACACAAATATTTGTCATCAACAAATTTTTGTTTAGTGGTAATTTTCTATACAAACATAAAATGAAACATTTGGCTTATGAATAAATGAGATGAGCTATCATGAATATGTAAGGGAAAAATAAAAACTTTATACAGTTATTTACAGAGGAGACAGCAGGATTAACCTTCAGGCTCCGTTGGTTTGACTTCACAGCTGCACTTTAGATCTAAATGCAGATAAATTTTGCTGCTCTGAATGTTTTTTTGCATTTTGATGGTCTGCTTACAGTCTGGTTACCAGAACGAGTGAACAGCTGTAACTTCTTCCCCAGTTTTGTTATGATGATTTTTATAAGGAACCGTCTGGATGTTTGTTTAAGGAGGAACCACACCGGACGTGTTCTAAGTTAGCATACGCGCGTCCTGCGCTTAGGCTAGCTTTTAATTATAATCGGTCAATAAATTTACACCAGAATCATAACGCGATGCCTGAATTGGATAGAAGATCTAAATAAGATTATCTGCAATTTTGCAATTAAAATAGGAACGACTCATCTCCATCATCTTATTTCATGTGCAGTTTATCTAAATATCTTATTTTAGGGATCAAAACACTCATTCCATTGGCAAATAATCTTATTTACCTGCTCAAAGACAAATACACTAATTTTAAGAAGGTTTCACTTAGATTTAGTTCTTTTTGCAGTGTTGAATAACATTGTTGTAAAACCAACAGGTTTCATTGACAGAAATTAAACATTAAGTTTTTGCAGATTATGCAGCAATTTAAATATAAATAAGAAAAAATAATGTTTCTGATTAAAATCTTTGCATTTTCAGTGCCTAGTTCTTTTAAAAGGCAGAAAAACTGCAGTTTCTCTGATGCTTTGCTGATGCTTCCAGGGAAGGAATGGTGCAGAAGCGTTCTGGCGGCCATCGAATCCCCGGCTTGAACTGCTGCGGTCGGAGCAGAATGTGCTACCGCTGGTCCAAACGGTCAGTGCAAACACGCAGACAGACAAAGTGATGCCATGGGTTTAAATAAGCCTGCAGATTGTTTGTCAGAGCATCTCTGCAGACAATGCAAGCCTTTACTCCAGGTCAGAGTGGTTTTGCCTGCACACACAGAACCATGCAGCTGATTTTATTAAATAAAGTTTGAGACGACAGACCTGGAATGAGCTGTTCCACATTTATAATTACCACCTCTGACACGGCAGCAGCTCGTTCTTCTACAAACAGAAACGTCTGAAATGGTGAGATTCTTACAAGACGCTGGAGCATAACTGGGTTTGATGTTCCGATGAACTAACATGTTCTGATAACAGCCAGACTGTTAATCTTAGTTAAGTATCATTTAGTTACAATGCTTAAATAAGAAGTTATATTGTAGTTCTTCTTTTTCAGACACCTTACATCAAATATTGTTTTAAATCCCACGATTGCATAAAATCCTCCATGTTCTTTATACCTTTCAGGGTGAAAATGTGAGAAAACAACAAAAAACTCTGACTGATACTGACGACTATAAATACTGACGACTCGGCGTGTTGTGCAGCTCTAGGGTTGACCCAGAACATGAAGGAGGGACTGCCTGGTCCTTCTAGGCTTGGAAAGCAGCGGGAACCCCAGGATGAACTGCAGAGTGTTGGGGGGGGGGGGGGGGGGGGGGGTTATGGGCAGGTTGGATTAGAAGATGGATGGACGGATGGCTCTCCGACCAAAGTTCTGTCCAAAGACACTGACTTGACCCAGTTAGCTAACCGTCCTACCCCAGACGGGTCTGGTTGAGGACGATAAATCCAGGCGCACCAACTACTTCCTGTTAGGGGTCCAGTTCTTAATGTCCGGGACCTTTAAGCCTTCCCAAGATTCTTTAACGTCGCAGCGTGTTACTGTGATCTTTTCAGGACATCCTCCGCTGTAGAGTGGACAATAATCATGTGTACAGCTTTTTATGCCCACATTAGAGCGGGAAAAAGATGATAGATAAATAAATCAGAGTCCGAGGGCTTTTAATATCAGTCCCTTCACCGGTGGTATGAGCCCTGTTGCATAGATCAGTCCGTCCTTAATAAATCACAAGTAGTGATGTAATAAGGTGCTTTTGTGCAGTGATTATAAGGCTTTATTTCCTGGAGAGCAATTATAAGAGTACTCCCAATCAGATCTTTGAAATTCTTCCACTGACTCAACTTAGAGACTTCCTGACCACGTAGCTTAGTGATCCGGACCTTACAGTCACCCTGCAGTCCCACAAAAAAAACCAGCCATGTGACTCTAAAAGGGATCATGATCCAGTGAGTGTAGCGTTAGACGCAGGTTAGCATGGGCTAATATCCACGCTAACATCTGGAACAAGGTCAAAGGTCGGGTTGGCCCCATTGCTGGGTCCCCGGTTTCCTCCTTTTGTCATGATGAGTTTAATTTGCAGCCTTCTGCGTTTTCTACCTGTTGCTTTGCTGGACTGTCGTGGTTTGATTGTAGCTGAAGACCTGGATGACGTTTTCCTTAATTAGAGGAAGAAACTTTCATTATTAAAGCGATTTATCTCCGTCTGTGCTCAGCTGGCTGGTGGTGAAGGACTCCTTCCTGATGTACATAAAGCCAGACTCCGGCGCCGTCTCCTTTGTGATGCTTTTCGACAAAAAGTTCAACGTCAAGCTGGACTCCAAGGAGACGGAAACCAGACACGGCCTCCGCATCGACAGCCTGTCCAGGTCTGTAAATCCTTTCTGTTAAAAGACATCCTGGTAAACACATTTCTGCCTGTAAACCTTCCATTGGAGCATCATAATCATCTGCAGCGCTTTTTAATTTAATCCGTTTCATCAATTATCGTTAAGTGGCGCCGTCACACCCTCAGGTGCAGCTTTTTCTGCGGGTTCCTTTTCCATTTTAACTATTTATTTTTCTTTATTTAATATAGAGCATCACATACAAACCAGATGAAATGCTTGAGTGTATTAGCACATGTGCTAATTTTCAACACCAATCTATAGGAAGCTTTTACAAAAAGGTGATATTGCACAGCTAAGTAGAAATAATTATATAGCAGACAATTTAATATGCATAAGGTCTGAAAGTTTCTGACACACTCCCAACTTTCCCTTTATCTCTTGTAAAGGTAACAGCCCAATTTATCCCTAAACCTCCATGTGCTGCTGAGTTGCAGCGTCCACCACGGCGCCCTCTAGTGGTGGGATTTCTGGATCTGCCACTTAAAGCCGGGCGTACGCTCTGAGTTTTTGTCTTTTTTGGGTCGATTCTTCAGTCATGTGAGAAATGTTTGGATCAGGCTGAGTTTTCAGCTGCATTGTGCGTCGTTTAGCATCCAGGGGGAAGCAGAACTACGAGCCGATTTCCCCCAACCTCACACACTGAGCATGTGCAAACAAGGAAATTCTTCTTCTACTCAGACAAAAACACAGGAGAGGAGAGAAGCATAGTGGTAGTACGTGAGACATGGAGTCAAACTACGGAGGAGAAACTCGTAGAATTACCAAGGGAGCGCGTTTGGTTCTAGTGAGCCTAAAGTTTAACAGAGAGCATAAATACCTCCGCCATTTTCTTCTTCTATGGTTTACGTTTGGCTTCCAGATAGACGAGTCCGACAAGCGCCATCTCTCTAGAGAACTGTGAACTTTCAAACCCTGAGGTTTCATCGTACAGTTTGAGATGTATCTGAGTATGACTGAAAATATCCTACAGTGAACGCCTGGTTTAAGACGAATTTTAGCTCTGAAGTTGAAGCAAAAAAAGGTCTGAGAGGCCTCAGAAAACTCGTAAGTCAAGGTAGCGCTGTGTGTCAGAACAAGACCAAAGCGGCGTAAATGTTTCTCATGACCAAACTGTATTAAATACTTCCCAGACAGCAACAGGGACAGTTTTACTGGCTTTTATTGCTCTATATTAATTATAATATTTGATTAAATCAAACCAATCCCCGGTCAGTTCTATTCGGTTGCTGTTTGAAATGCCAGGACATTTTGATAAAATCTAATCACCATCATAAGACTTTAGTGTTCCTGGCTCACCATTTTGGCTCAGAACTCCTTCAAACTGTGTTTTTTTTTGTTCATACCTGTGCAGGGAGTTGGTGCTGAAGTGCTCCAGCTACAGACACGCCCGCTGGTGGGGCCAGTCCATCGAGACGTTCTCCAACAAGTACGGCTCGGCCTTCCTCCAGGACCATCGCTTTGGATCCTTCGCCAGACAGGAGGAGAACATCCCCGCCAAATGGTAACCGTGAAAACCGGCGTGCCCTGCAGCAGCGGCTGCGTTTTTATTAGCGCTTATACCTCTGAGTAAAAGGATTTGGTGTTTAGGAGTGAGAAAGAGACGATTGCTAAAGATGACTATAAGGACGTCTGGGATGGATCAGGACTTTGGCACGGTGCCGTCGCTGCTAAAGCATCTCAGGATGGACAGTGTTGCTCAAAAATAGAAATGGAAACAATCTCTTTTTAAGTAATCTCTTGTGTTTGATGAAATAAAGATGTGTCTGCTGTAAACTGAGCCGACCAATGAGAAGTCTAGACGAGGTCCGGTCCAGCTGGCAGAGTCTGTTTTCAGGTCTTGGTGTTCTGTGCTTGTGAGGAAAGTCCCACTTTTAGATCTTTATGGTCAAAAAGTGTTAGAAATACGTTTATTTTATGTGTTTCCAACATTTGGTGAGGATAGCAGAGGTTTAAGGGATGCATCCTGTCAGCGAAGGTCCTGACAGAGATGTGCGTCTCGCTGTTGTAACCCGACACAAAGAGAGGGAAAGTGACACTCAGCTGCTCATCGCCCGTCTACCTGCAACTCTATCCTGTCTGTGAGACGACCTGAGAGTGAGACCGTGTGTGTGTCGGTCAGTAAAAGCCTGTTTATACACACCAGCAACAACTCTGTTCAGTTTATTTATAAAGCAACAATTCATGATACATGTCATCTCAAAGTCAGACTCCATCAGATCCTCCAGGTTGGTGAGAAAGTTTCCTCTCTAAGGAAACCCAGCAGGTTGCATCAAGTCTCTCCAAGCAGCATTCACTCCTCCTGAAAGAGCGTAGAGCCACAGTGGACAGTCGTCTGCATTGTTGATGGCTTTGCAGCAATCCCTCATACTGAGCATGCATGAAGCGACAGTGGAGAGGAAAACTCCCCTTTAACAGGGAGGAGAACCTCCAGCAGAACCAGAACCAGGCTCAGTGTGAACGCTCATCTGCCTCCACCCACTGGGGCTTAGAGAAGACAGAGCAGAGACACAGAAAGCTCAGAAGCTCACATTGACCCAGGAGTACTTTCTATGTTAGAGAAGACAGAGCAGAGACACAGAAAGCTCAGAAGCTCACATTGACCCAGGAGTACTTTCTATGTTAGAGAAGACAGAGCAGAGACACAGAAAGCTCAGAAGCTCACATTGACCCAGGAGTACTTTCTATGTTAGAGAAGACAGAGCAGAGACAGAAATATGTGGAGGTGATAAAGTCCTGGGTTCAATTCCCAGGCCGGGGACTTAATGTCTGGCTATTTTCTCTCTCTGCCCTTTTTTCTTGTCCAGCTACTAAGCAATAAAAACAGCCAGTGCCACCAAAACCTTTAAAAATCTCATTGGACCTGAGATCAAGTCTTGTGACGGTCTCTCCTAAACATCGACTTTGTTGTCTTTAAACCACCTGGTAACTAATTTAGCGACGTGCTCATGGTCATTGTCCGTTTAGAAAACCTACCTGAGCCCCAGCTTTAACTTCTGGGCTCATTTCTCGACACGTTGCTTTCATATTTCCACGTAATGTTCTTTCACCTCTGGAACAAAGACCTGAACGCTACGATCATACTGGACGTTCTCACACTGTGTATGCTTTTATAATTGATTTAGTGAGTCAACCAATCGGGTGATTACAAAGTCAGACTGCTTTTGTTTTCTGCAGGTACGTGAACGGTAAAAGCTACATGGAGGACGTGGCTGACGCCCTGGAAGAGGCCAGAGAGGAGATCTTCATCACAGACTGGTGGTGAGCGTCACACTTCCTCCCTCAGGCCAAGCTGCCCTTTCAGCTTCAGAGTTGAACGAGTGCGTTCTCTGGGCGGTTCTCTGGTCGGGCGGATCGGTTTCAGCGTGACGCTCCACAGAGTCAGAGGTTCAGACTATCGCTCGCGTTCTCACACGTCACGGCTACTAACGAGGAGTTTCTGCTGCGTCAGCAAAAAGAGGCAGCTGTGAGCTGAAATGGAGGGGTTTTAATTGGTTTAACAAAGGAAAAATTACAACGTGGCAGATTAATTTGGGCAGAAAAAGGTAGTTTGATGTTAAAAACAATGGTTACAGTTTTTTAGTTTTACAACTTTGAGAAAAAAATTAAAGAATGGAACAGATGAAGGAAGAACATGATGAAAGAAAATAAGATGGTTGGCAGGTCAAAGGAAATAATTAATTAATTTAGTTTTATTTGACTTTGTAGTTTTTTTATTTAATTTTTTCTTTCTATGTTAAAGTTTGTTTTTTTACTTTGATTAATTCTTTGACAATTTTTTGTGTTATTCCACTTTTCTTGATTCATTCTTTGTTTTGCCTTCATTTCTTGTTTTTAATCAGTTAATTTGTGTAATTTTCTTGTTTAATATTGTTAAATATTTATTTTGTATTATGATTGTTACGTATTCTATAATATTTAGTTTTGAGTATAATTACATTTAACTTTTCGTATTCATTTATCATGTTATTTATATTTAGTAAGTTTTCTTATTTTTTTCTCATTTATATTTTGTTTCTAACTTTTATAATAATAATAATAATAATAATAATAATAATAATAATAATAATGTTATTAATGACTTGTGTAAGAAACTCAAACTCATATCTCATATTTATTACCACAGAGCACAAACTGTTGTTTTTACTTTATAAACTTTCCTATTAATGTATTTTTTCTTATTTTACATTTTGTTGGTACATTGTTGATGTTCTAAATATAAACTAAAGATAACTGAATTAAATTGGTTCAGGTTTTAACGCCTGGGAAGAGATACTGGTGAAATAATGAAGAGGAGGTTGCTACAAAAAGTGGAATAAAAATGATAAAAAGCTATAGAAATGTGGAAAATTATGGGAAAAACACAGAATCACAAAGCAAGATCAGCAGAAAGAGTGGAAAATTGGTTGAAACTGTAAAAAATGGAAGGCCTACAGGTTTTGGCTCATGTCTGCTTCGTGCTGCAGGTTGAGTCCAGAGATCTTCCTGAAGCGGCCGGTCGTTGAAGGAAACCGATGGCGTCTCGACTGGATCCTGAGGCGCAAAGCGGTGAGCATCAGACATTTAGTCTGTTTTATTAAAGTTAATAAAAACTGCTCTGTGCATGTTTTTATTTGAAGAGGTTCACCTGAGAGGGGCGGCCAAAGAGATAAATGCAGTTTCTGCTTGTTTGGGAATTTTATCCAAAATGTTGTTGATAAATTAAAGTAAATTAAAAGTAAGAATCTCAGAAACGTCAGTCATTTTAGTGCAGAATGTTTCTGTTCTGCGTTTTATCCCACCTGATGATCTGCTCTGCAACATGGAAAACACAAACTGGATTTTTTCAGTTTGCCGTTTTAATGGTCTGAATGAAACTTTGCAGCAACAAGGCGTGCGGATATTCGTGATGCTCTACAAGGAGGTGGAGTTGGCTCTGGGGATCAACTCCGGCTACAGCAAGAGGACGCTGCGGCACCTCCACCCCAACATCAAGGTGTGACCCTTTCCCCACCCGCAGTTTGGCTCACCTGATCTTCTGCTTCCTGTCTGAACTGCTACGTCGTTCATCCTCAGGTGATGCGCCACCCGGACCACGTCTCCTCCGCCGTCTACCTGTGGGCGCACCACGAGAAGATCGTCGTCATCGACCAGTCGGTGGCCTTCGTGGGTGGGATCGACCTGGCGTACGGCCGCTGGGACGACGGCGAACACCGGCTCACGGACATCGGGAGTGTGACGCTTTCCCACTTGGAGCAGGTACTCACAAACAACCACACCTGCACCCCCCCCCCCCACAGCTCCTACGAAGGCATAAATTAGGGAATGGTTCGTATCTGTAGCTGTGTTCTGCTGAACGAAGGAGGTCACCATTTATACCGTTATACCCATCTTTTGCTTCGGGTCAAACCTCTGAAACTTTTTAGCAACATTTAGGCATTGTGATGCGTTCATTCTGTGGAAGAAGTGGGACACATTTTCTTTTTGTCCTACTGTTTGAAGTAAACCAGCAACAGACCAGATTATTACACCCTACATACATTCCAAAAAAAGGTAAAAAACAAAGCAACTGGACTTGTTTTCCGTAGTTGAAGACGTTTCGCTTCCTCTCCAGGAAGCTTTCTCAATTCAAAAAGTCTGGAGTAATGTGGAGTAACAAGCTTTATACCATTGGCAAACAAAAGCCTTTTAATGGCTTAGATAACATGCAAATTCAACAGAAACAGGACCACCCCTTAGTAATGAGCGGTCGTTAAAGCCATTAAGCCAGCAGATTGGACCCTACATACATTGTATAAAAAGCTTTTTTCCTCACTGTCTGGCAGTACATATGAGTAAACTTCTCCTGTTTTTGGTCAAAATTATTTCCATCTGGAACAAACTAACCTTCAGCTCCATCTATGGTTAATTTTCAGGCTACGGCTGCATCCCCCAGCGCCGCAGCTCCGTCCAGCAGCAGCGCTGGCGGCGGCGACGTTTCCCAGAACCAGGGGAAAGGAGTTACCTCAGTGACGGACTCTACAGACCAGCCAAAGCTGAAGGGTCAGGGACGGTTGAAGAGGACCAGGATGACCATCAAGAAACGGCTGCAGAAGCACGGACTGGCCCGCCCCGACAGCGACAGCGACCTGGAAGAAGAGGAGGAGAGTGAGTCTGAGAGCGTCTCTGCCCACAAACATCCTCAGCAATGCTAGAAATTCACATCCCAGCACTGCCGACTTTTAGCTTTTCTTGAACAGAATGGTTTTTATCAGGAGACAGTTTTGCTTCCCGATGTATTTCCACTGCTCACCTACGCAGAAATACGTCATGTTAACGTTGGGCACACATGCGCACTCGGGTCACTTTGCCACATTCAGGTTAACTTGAGCCACACAAGCGTTTATATCTACGTTGATCGGATTATCAATCAGAATAAACCACTCCTCTCATTCCGAATACAATTTAATTCTGATGAGGTTAATCCGATCATCATAAATCCAATTGCCGTGTTTACATGACACATTTTTATTACTTTTGTCCATGTAAACGTAGCTGCTGTCTCTCAGATGCTACTTTGGCCGCTTCATTACCAGTGTTTCCCAGAATCAAATAAAGCCTTTTTTTTAAATCCAGCATTAAAGGTCATGCCCAGTGGGGGGGTGGTTGGTGTTTATCTTTGTCCTTCGGCCGATCTGTTCAGGTTGGTCCTCCCACATCAACAGCCAGCAGACTCTGATTCCCAGCAGGCTGCAGGAGCCGAGGGCGCCGGCGCCGCTCGGCCACTGCCAGGCCGGTGAGTCGGACAGACCACATGGAAGCATGATGGCCAAATGCCTCCTGTTTCCCAGCATGCATTGCTGTGGATTTGACCTTTATCCGACAACCTTTGGTTCTTTGTGTCAAAGGTTGATCTTTCTTTTGAAAAAGAGAGAGTATTTGTGACATTAGTTATTTGTTTAGTTGGACTCTGTCTTCTTCACACCCACAAAAACTCCCATCAGTCCTGATGGTAAATGGACAGAACTTATCTGAACTGATCACACCCGTCACGTTGTGTAGGATATATAAACAGGTCTAGTTTAGTTGGAGTCGTTTTAAACTTTAGTCTGTTGAAAAATAATTTCTGAATAAGCTGATGCCTCATTAAAGGTGGTTGTAAATCATGTTTAATGGTTCAGTCGTTTCTAGGAACAAATACTGGTAGGTTGTTCAGGACTAACTGGACCGATTTAACCTCTTACACACGAGGATCTATTTCCCACAAAATGCATACTCATACTTTATAAGTAATTTCTCAACTTGTGCAACGCCTAAAGTGCTAATCTTGTTATCAACTAACATAGACGTCCTGGAGGATGATGTAGATGTGAAAATGTGAGAATAAATCATTTTTGGCCCTGAGTAAATGAGATTTAAATTCCCAAAAATGTATTTCGCCTAAGAAAGCAGCTTGTTTACATACAAAGCTTCTTACTTTTGCTGTAAAGACAGAAATAAAGTAATTGTAACTACAAAATCTTGGTTACATCTGTACCAAGTTTGGTATCCACACAACAAGTAATTAAGACGGTATACATGTTTAGACTGATAAAAATCCAGGCAGACCCTTATTGTTTTTATGCAATTCTGGCACAACTTTTTGGAATTTACTCTTGAAATTGAAAATGTCGGACGCTATTAGATATATTTGGTAGATACTTTTGTAGAGGAGTCTCAGATGAAGATCTGGACGTAATGATAAGTGTGTGTCTGTCTCAGAGTTAGTCAGCTATGTGTTATTGTTGCTAAAGAGTTAATAATTCTCATCACAAAACCCTTTGAATTAAAAAACACTTTTGGTTGGAAAGTTGAAGTTGTAAGCTAACTGTTTAAAATTATTGAAGGACTTACTATTAGCGCTAGCTTACTACTTCAAGGGGTTAGCTTACTAGTAGTAAGGTAATCTTGATAAAACAATTGATGTAGTAAGTTAAAAGTGTTAAAACCCTTGTAGTAGTGTGCTAGCTGTGATGAAACAATTGAAGTAGTAAGCTAGCGCTAATAGTAAGCTAACGGTGATAAACCATTAGCTTACTTTTAGCGCTAGCTTACTACTTTGAGGGGTTAACTTACTAGTAGTAAGGTAATCTTGATAAAACAATTGATCATCCTTGTAGTAGTGTGCTAGGGGTGATGAAACGATTCAAGTAGTAAGCAAACACTGGACGTTTTAAGCAAACGTCGAGATATTATACATTTTAGCCCAAACTCAAAAGCTGTAGGAATGTAATTGTTGGAAATAATGTTTTATATGTTTTATTTACATCCTTGGGGTTAATGTGAAAAATCTAAAAGCCAGCAAATCTTAAAAACAACAGGAACCACATAGGCACAGACCTGCTGACGACTCATAAATGGGTTTGGAAACTGCTTTACTTCTTTTTAGTTTTTTTTTTATTGCTTCTCTTTTCCCATTCTGCAAAAACTAATAGTCTGAGTATTTCTAACAAAAATAGTTTCCTAAAAGCTGTCGTTCCTGATCATAATGATGCTTCTCTAATGACTGCTGGTAACTTTGAGTCTATTGGTTTGAAAAAGAACTGTAATGGGTATTGTAAATATTTATAAATCCATATACTGTATCTTTGTTTTAGGGAGCCACTCTGTACGAAGTCTTCATACAGGTGTTGGAGATCTGTTTGGAGACACGAGGTTCTGGCATGGCAAAGACTACTGCAACTTTGTGCACAAGGACTGGATACAGCTAGACAAACCTTTTGATGGTAGGCGTTCCTCTGTGTTAAACAGGATTCATTTTCTTCACTTCCCTGTTCTTATTTGCACTTTTTCCATCTCTTTTAGATTTCATTGACCGACATACCACTCCCAGAATGCCTTGGCATGACATCTCTTCTGTAGTTCATGGGAAGGCGGCGCGAGATGTGGCTCGACACTTTATCCAGCGGTGGAATTTCACCAAGGTTAGTTTTAAGTTTAGCGGGTTTAGTATTTGTAGGGTCAACAAATTATTCAACTAAATGCAAATAACTCTTTGAGGTTGGAGGAATGGGAATGAGAGAACCCAATTTAATCCTTGCATGCCATGTATTTATTTTGTGGCATCACCGATTTTGATGCCACACTTCATGGCTTTTAGATTTTAGTCTTACTTCAATATTTTAACTGTGTCCTTGTTCAAGTCTTTTATTGTCCTACCAGTGATCCAGATTTATTTTGTAATTTTTCTTAAAAAGTTTTTCATCAGTAGCTCTTCATCGTTTCTGAAGGCATTTAAAATGTTTCTTTGGACTTTGATTGCTATTTAGTGTTCTTTTAGTAATTAACCATTTTTAGAGAGAGGTGTTTCTATTTAGTAGATTTTTAGCAAAATCTCTTTATTCTTTATAATCCTTGATTTTTCCCCTCTATACTAGATCATGAAGCCAAGGTACCGTGGTTTATCGTATCCATATCTGTTGCCCAAGTCACACACCACAGCCGGAGAGCTGAGATACCAGGTTCCCAACTGCATTCGTACAAAAGTGCAGGTTTGTGTGCAGTTATTGTAATTTTTGCTTTCTATTAACCAAAAGCTTTGATCTAATGAAAATTATTAAATTTTTTTTAAACACTTAAAACATTATCAGTGTCACAATGAATAATTGTTTTTCCTCTTGTTTAATTTCTGAGTTAGTTTCCGCAAATAATCTTTAATAAAAAAAGACAGTTGCATTTGGTTAATAAGTAATGGTCAGATTTGGAAGGATTATTTTTCCATCTTTACTTTCTTTTGGTGTCCCTCAAGGCTTTGTATTGGGAGCTGAACCCATTGATATTTTGTGTGCACTTCCAGGCAAATGTTATTGTTGTGATGAATATAAACCAAGCTCAAACCAAATTATTTGAGCTTAGCTGTAAATTTTATGCTTTGTCGTGGCCTTTATGGAAAGGGTGCAAGATGTTGTATTTTGTATGAAATTGAACAGCAAATTAGACCCCAAAGAAATAAGTTTTTTTTATTCTATTCTATTATCCATCTATCATACATCATCTACTAAAGTAATTTATTTAATAATACATTTATTCTATATCTGTGCTCATTTATACTTGCAGTGTGATTTGATCTGGTGCCTATTTGCAACAAATGTAAAGTATTGTTTTGTAGTTGCTTAGAAGGTTTTAGCATTTTACTAAGGACTATGTTTCCTCCATTTTTCGCTCATGAATTAAATGCTCCACATGTTTTATTTATTTATTGCTCATTTAAAGATTCCTCCACTTTTCCTCAGGTCCTTCGCTCTGCCTCAGACTGGTCTGCTGGCATCAAATACCATGAAGAGTCCATCCACAACGCTTATGTCCACGCCATCGAGAATAGCCAGCACTTCATTTACATCGAGGTATTTGTTATGAGCCGATAGGACTTTTAGAGAGAAGTATAAAAAGACGATGCCGTAGGATAATTAAGCTCTGGTATTGTCTTACTACACATTATACACAATTGTTTACAAAGTTTTGACCACTGTTTTTTAGTGCATGAGCTCTTAGCTGTAATATATTCTGTACCACTGCCACAGAATTGAACCAACTGTGACTTAAAGATTGCACCAGACCCAGTAATATTACTTAATGTCACCATATGCTTTACAAATGCTTCACTCACGTCCACATGCTGGATGCTTAAAACATGTGATGATCAGCATGAGCTACCTTCTCTGACCACTCGGGGGCACTCTTACGGCAATGACATTTTATTTTCAGTTGACTTATTGTTCTTAAATATCAAAAAAATTAAACTGGACAATAATGGCTTGGCAAATATTACGTACTGGATCCTGACGCAGCACAAAACTGCCAATTCCAAACTCTTTGTCCCAAAACACGTGAGTTATTTGGAACAGGGGAACATCAAAAGTGGCACATATCTCAAACACATGAACGGGACTTCAAGTTTCAGAAAGCTTCCTTCATTTCCACATAACACACGTTTTTCAATACGGCAGCATGACAACAGCTTTGGAGTAATTTTACAACATTGGAAGATTTTACTGTGATCATCTGGTTTATGACTCCCAAACGCTGACAATGCCGTTTTATTACTGTGAAACCCAAACAGTGCAGGTTGTGAATGTGATCTGAAAGCATCAAGGATGAAAACTGTAACTGATCTATGTTTTGTTACAGAATCAGTTCTTCATCAGCTGTGCAGAAGGCAAGCTAGTCCAGAACAGGATAGGAGACGCTATAGCAGAACGCATCATCAAGGCTTACAGGTAAAACACAAACCGTGAGCTTATCTGCTTTTATTGCCCACATTGTACACAAACCTGTCGCTGCTGTGTGTATTTAAGCTTATCTAACAGCAGTTCTTTAGAACGGTCATTGTTTTACTTTGAGTTTCCTCATCTTCTCAGTTCAGTAACCATGGACCTCATCTTATCACATCCTGGATACAAAGAAAAACAAAATGGCCCTAAACACACAAACCAGCTCAGTTTTGGGTTTTTTTTTTTTTGGACCTTGGTGTGTGAGCAGACTCTATGGAAATACATTTTGTCTAAAGTGTCAGATTTGGTTAAAAAGGTTGACATAATGTGAAGCAATAAGTGTTAAAGGTTAGCTAGTGTATGTCAGGCTATCAAGGCTAAGGTTTTTTTTTTATTTATATAAAGTTTTCAGTTATCCCCTAACATTTTTTAGATGAACTGATAAAGCTGTAGAAGTAAAACAAATATTGCTGTTATAACATTCATTTTATATATATAGTTCAAAACATGATCCCTCTGATGTCTCATATACAGCGTTATATGCAGACATTAAAACGTCTGACAGGAATAGTTTTCAAAGCCGAGTCACAATTTCAGAAGCTTTTCATGCATTATCAACAGATATGCATCAAAATAAAAGCTGTTGTTGAAGTAAGGTAGTAAGAGACTCAAAGCTGTGACATTAAGTCCAAGACAAGTACAGGACTCCCTTGGAAAAGAGATTATTAATACCATACCAATTTTATATATAAAGCACTTTAAACACCCACAGGACCAAAGTGCTATACATAATCATAAAATACAAATAATCTATGTGGGACTTTTCTGGTTAAGTAACTGCTAAATAAAAAAATGGTGAAAACATGGAATGTAAAACATCCATTTATCAATCGATCGAAAGTTGTTGAGAAATAAAAATGTACTCGCAGGACTTATTTTTATAGATAGATAGATGAGGGGCTGGTTTGAAATTTATTTATCCATTACAATGTCATATCACAGTTAACCTAGCTTAAAATATTTCATTACAGTGAACAATGTATCTTTATAAATGATAGCTGTATGTTGAAGGTTTGCAACAACAAAAAAAAGAGAATCCATTAGGTATTTTGGCGGTTTTGCTTGAATTAAAGTGCTGACTGTTCTCTGCTCCTACTAAACACATCACACTGAGCCGAGCTGTCGACCTCTTCAAGATGGCGGCCCCACATCACGTCAGCGCACATAGGCGAATAGCGGTCGATGTGGGGTCTTCCAGCTTAGAAGGTTTTGCTTTGCTTGAACGGAGCAGATTTTAACGGTCGTTATAAGGGAAGCTGAGCAGACCGAACAGGTGAAGTAAGAGGGACAGTTAATGATAACATTGTTATTGTGAAAGTAATAAAACCTCCCAAATAATGAGCAATAAAGATGAACAGATGTTAGAACTTTGGCCATAAAAGCTGTAATTTCTCCCCCTGATGACGGGGAAGCTGCAGTTCAACCAGAACTTTAGCTCTTCTCTTTTCTTTACAATAAAACCCTGTAAAGCTTTTTGTTTTTTTTTAATTCTACATGTGCGTTTATGTTCTTTTTGCTAAGACGACATATAAATTAATCCAAAGTGTAAAAAAACATATACCTGAGGAGACAAATAGGCGGGTCGTTTTATTTAAATAGAGCGTGAGAATTTAGATTCTGTTTTCTTTTGTGTTAATGCATCTTCTGAGCGTGTAGGAAAGCTCAGTTAGAAATGAATTTAACGGGGAAGCAGCTTAAACTCTTGGTGCAGCTGGAGGCCTGAATCAGATGGTTCTGGCTCTTCTGACTGACCTCGCCTTGTCCAGGTTAAGAGCCCAGACTGGCGGATAAAGTTAACACCGATCACAAAACGTCAGCAGGAGTTGACCGTGGGCTTTTTAAATCTGGGCTTTAGTGAATACAGGCAGGAAGAAAGCAGAACCATTGTCTCAAGCAGACGATGGAGAGACAGACACAGGAGAGGCGTCGGATAAAATGAATCTTTCTGATCTGCATCACCACCTCGCCCTGAGTGCCGCGTCATTAATGTGAAACATGGCGGCGGCATCGTTCTGTGGGGCTGCTTCTCTAAACGAGATGAGGGACGACGAGGTCAAGGTCAGGATTAACTTCTAGGCGATTTGTTTTGCAGCCAGCGTAGAAAAAAATGCAAAGTAAAGCACAAATTCAACCAAAACATTAATGATGCCACCAGGATAGAAACCCAGGCTACTAGAGTATCTGGGCCTATCAGGTCACATTATTAAGGAGACTGACACTGACAGGCAGATAACCTAAAACAATCATTGCAATAGTTTAGATTGAAGCATGTAGACCATATGGGTTAAACTCGAGGCCCGCGGGCCAAATCTGGCCCGTCAAGGCAATTTATCCGGCCCTGCAGAGCCAAAAAAGGCATTTCACGTCATAAAGTAGAGGCATATCTCCTTTTAAAGTGGCTAAAACTGAGCCTCCTGTGGTGAATGTTGATTTTTTTTTTTTAAACTGTGTAGTAACAGCATCCTGCCACTAGATGTCAGTTTTCCCACAACACATTAAAACAACCAAGAAATGTCCAGAAAGAGAAAAAGTGATGCAGAATGATGAGTTTAAAGTGTAATTCACCCAGATATCAACTTTTCTAGCAGATAAACTGTATAAAGTGGACCGAAGGTTCTACTTTTGTTACTTTGCATTTTTTATGGTTCTATATGCACTGAACTGAAATAAAATCAGAAGTTTCATCCATACAGGATGATACTTCTGATACTTAAAGAGCAACCGGCCCTTTAAATGACTTCATGATGCCAAAATGGCCCTGTATAGAAATGAGTTTGACGCCCCTGATGTAGATCTATTAGATTGGCCTAGTCAAAGTGTAGATAGAAATTCAATGTGAGCTTCTGTGCTTTCTGTGTCTCTGCTCTGTCTTCTCTAACATAGAAAGTACTCCTGGGTCAATGTGAGCTTCTGTGCTTTCTGTGTCTCTGCTCTGTCTTCTCTAACATAGAAAGTACTCCTGGGTCAATGTGAGCTTCTGTGCTTTCTGTGTCTCTGCTCTGTCTTCTCTAACATAGAAAGTACTCCTGGGTCAATGTGAGCTTCTGAGCTTTCTGTGTCTCTGCTCTGTCTTCTCTAACATAGAAAGTACTCCTGGGTCAATGTGAGCTTCTGAGCTTTCTGTGTCTCTGCTCTGTCTTCTCTAACATAGAAAGTACTCCTGGGTCAATGTGAGCTTCTGAGCTTTCTGTGTCTCTGTTCTGTCTTCTCTAAGCCCCAGTGGGTGGAGGCAGATGAGCGTTCACACTGAGCCTGGTTCTGGTTCTGCTGGAGGTTCTCCTCCCTGTTAAAGGGGAGTTTTCCTCTCCACTGTCGCTTCATGCATGCTCAGTATGAGGGATTGCTGCAAAGCCATCAACAATGCAGACGACTGTCCACTGTGGCTCTACGCTCTTTCAGGAGGAGTGAATGCTGCTTGGAGAGACTTGATGCAACCTGCTGGGTTTCCTTAGAGAGGAAACTTTCTCACCAACCTGGAGGATCTGATGGAGTCTGACTTTGGAAAGAGACTTGAGATGATGTGTATCATGAATTGGCGCTATATAAATAAAATTTAATTGAAATTGAATTGAATTAAGAACATCCTGACTTAGAGCTCCTGGACTTTAACTGAGCAAAACAGAAAAACAGCCGTTTAATCTGCTCATGGTTAATGTTTAGTTGTGTGTGTTTCGTAGGGAGGGGAAGAAGTACCGTGTGTACGTGGTGACGCCTCTGCTTCCCGGCTTCGAAGGCGACATCAACACCGGCGGCGGCAGCGCCATCCAGGCCGTGATGCACTTCAACTACAGGTCAGATCTCCTGCAGCACAGACCCAGCAGCCGGTTCTGGTTCTGGTTCTGGTTCTGGTTCTGGTTCTGGTTCTGCCGCTCACGCTGCTCTCCCGCCTTCTATCTCCACAGGACCATGAACAAAGGAGACCGCTCCATCATCTCCCAGCTGATTAACGAGAGTAAGTGGTCCAGCGCTGGCGGCTGATTGGCTGAGGCGAGCGGCGGCTCTGACGGCGTCTGCTTTTTGCCTTCCAGTGGGAGGCCAGTGGATCAACTACATCTCCTTCGCCGGCCTGCGGACCCACGCCGAGCTGGAGGGCAAGCTGGTCACCGAGCTCATCTACGTCCACAGCAAGATGCTCATCGCCGACGACAACACCGTCATCATCGGTAAGCGCCCGCCTCCGTCCGCGGCGGAGGACGTTTTAAAGACGGCGGGGGAAACGTGTAGCCTCGTGAGACCACCCTGATCTCGCGAGCTTTCAAGGTTTCACTCGCAGATCAGTCTGGATACTCTCCGTTAAAGAAAATTTGGAGCCGTTCACCAAACGAACGTCCAATCAGCGTTGGCTTTGAGGCGGGTTGAGGTGTGACGCAACGGGAAGCGACAGTTCAGTCTAAAGAACATGGCGGCTTCAGCCGATGAAACTAGTGTTAGCGTGGCTATCGAGCAAGTTTTATCGGAATTACAGAGTGTTTCTCTGCTGAGCTAACGAGCCTTTACCTGCAGCAGCAAGAGCAGCTTGGCTTGTGGTTGTGTTTTCGTCGTCGCTCGTAACAGAGTGACGACGAATCTGATTGGTTTATTTGGCCCGTCTATCACCAACATAGGCCAATCAGCTAACCAGTATTTTCGCCCCTTCCCAAAATTACTTCAACGGAAGGTTTCCAGATGGATATGCGGAGCAAATCTATCTGGCGGAGTCAGGTAAGGAAACGTGGCCCTCACCTCCGTTCCCGCTCTCACCGCAGGTTCTGCCAACATCAACGACCGCAGCATGCTGGGGAAGCGGGACAGCGAGGTGGCGGTGATCGTGGAGGACTCGGAGACGGTGGACGCCGTCATGGACGGGCAGCCGTACAGCGCCGGGAAGTTCGCCCTGCAGCTGCGCCTGGAGTGCTTCAGGTAGCCGCAAACAATTTAAATCACAAACAGGAGAAATAAGGGGCAGCTTTCATGTTTAAGTAACTGAAAGAGCAGAATAAAATATTTAAAGCAGCACGACTACGATGCATCTGAGGAGAACAGTTATTGTAATAAATGAATAAAACAGAAACGTGTCTCCGTGCTCAGACAAGAAGCATTTATCTCCTCGTTAAGACCTCTGCAGGTGTTCTTGTGCAAAGCTGCCCATGTTTCAGTGTCTCTGTGTCTGAACCTCCTGATCTTGGCTCAGGATGATCCTCGGCGCCAACACCGACCCGTCCATCGACGTGTCCGATCCCATCAGCGAGCAGTTCTACAAGGAGACCTGGATGACCAGCGCCGCCCGCAACGACTCCATCTACCAGAAGGTCAGTCTCTGCTGCTGGAACGTCTCTCACCTGCAGCTTTTTGCTCTGGAGGGTTCTGAAAGCTTCTGGTTCTGGGCTCCAGAGACTCAACAGATGTTTCTAACCAGGCAGAACCAGACAAGAACCCAGAACCTTTGGTCCATTAAAATGGCAGTTACTGTTTTATTCCACATTCTTCTGGTTCTGGTCCATTTTAAGGCATTTAGGATGATTTTAGCAGAGCAGCTCTTTATGGATCCATTCAGGACCGTCGGATCTGGCGGTTCTGTTAGTCTGCTGCACATCCTTATAAACGTTCTACCCTGTAGAGGTTCTCCTGGAACTGATCGGGTCTCTGATGTTGGTCCGGTTTTATTTCTAACCCAGCTGCGTCTTCAGCCTTAGACATTATCTACGTAGACGCGTCATTGGGCGGGTTCTTCCTATGCTGCGTCAGAGCGTCCGCCATGTTGGATGTGGCAAATCTGCTGATAGACTCAGTCACTTAAACATTATCAGAGGGACTTTAATCACCGAAAATACTTTGTATTCGTAGTATTTTACTTTTGTAATATTACAAGTTTATTTTCGTATTCCTTTAGCTTCATTCTCCTGAATTTATTCTTGTAAAGAATAAAAATAATTATAATAATCTAACCTGGCCCTATTACTCCAGGAGTGAAATAATTCTGCAAACTGTGACTATTCTGGAAATGTTTCCTCTTAATTCTCATAATATGACGTTTTTCTCATAACATTACCACTTTTGTCTTTTTTTTAACATTATTCTCCTATGACTTTTTTCTCAAATTAGCAATTTTATCTCGTTAATACTCCCCCAAAAAGTCTCTTGCTAATCTGTTTCTATACCAGATCTTAAAAGGTTCACGTGGTTTTATGAAATAATAAGACCACAATGTTTAGATTTAACCAATTGAATTTTTATATTCATAACACACATATATTTCTCTCTCTATTTCTGTCTCTCTCACATATGAGTTCCTTTAAATCAAGATTAAAAACACATTTGTTTAGGATTGCCTTTGACTGTTCTACTGAAACAGCATTAGTTCAACTTTTTTTTAGTCCAACTGTTTTTAATGTTCTATTTTGTTTCTACATTTTATTCCTACTTGCTTTTATTCTGTTTTATTTTCCTATATTTTAATCATGTAAAGCACTTTGCATTGTCTCTGTACTGAATTGTGCTATATACATAAATTTGCCTTGCCTATATATACATACGCACGCACGCACGCACGCACACCTATTTAATAATAATAATAATGGTAATAATTATTTTTTTAGAATACCTCAAAATCTATATATACACATCGATCAAAAGCCAATCAGGCTGCCAATCTCTATCAATTAACCTATATATTTTTTTCTACAGTGTGTGTATATATAAGCTCCATCTATGTCTTTCTATCTGAATACTTAAAACATATACACACGGAACATAGACATTCACTACTTTCTGCCACATACAACATGGCGGTGACTTTGACATGCAAACCTGCGTCCAATGAGGCATCTACATATTTATATATTTATATATATATATATATATATATATATATATCTGTGTGTTTAGCCACTGCAGACGTGTTCATGTGACCAACTCCGCTCTTTCTCTCCGACTCCTCCAGGTTTTCCGCTGTCTGCCGTCCAGCGACGTGCGGAACATCTCGGAGCTGGAGGGCTTCCTGGCCAAGCCGGGTCTGGCCAAGGAGGACCCGGCTCAGGCCCGGGAGGAGCTGAAGAAGATCCGCGGCTTCCTGGTCCAGTTCCCTCTCCAGTTCCTGAGCGAGCAGAACCTCCTGCCTCCCATCGGCAGCAAGGAGGCCATGGTTCCCATGGAGGTCTGGACCTGAGCCGCCTGGTGGCAGATCTGACTCTCCCTGACGCCATGTTGGAGGTCCTTCTGTAGAAAAAGACTTTTACCGGGGAGAAAACGGTTCTTCACGCTGACTGAAACCTGTAGTTCAGGCTGAAATCAGATGACGGCAGCAGTCAGCTGGGTTCACATCTGCTTCTTTAACACTAATCCTGCCTGAGGTCCAGTCTGAAAACGACCTTGAAGATCATCAAATCAACAGTTAATCCGAGACGCTGAAGGGTTGATGGGTAGCAGTGGTGCCAAAGACGGAGACACAGCGGTGGGAAAAACCTGCAGAAGCCTTTAGAGGATCAGGAGTTAAGCTACAACGCCTGCAAGGCTCGACCCAGGGCAAAATCACACTACCGTTCCTGCAACCAACCGTTTCTCTACATCTAATTCTCTGTCGAGGAACAAAAATCCATCCAGCGAAAGAAATGGAGCCGACCAGTTTTTCCCGGAAGACGCCTGATTTTCTCCAACCAGGGTCTGTGAGGCCAAGCAAAGAAAAAACTCTCAATTTCATGCATTTTTCTATATAAATAGGGTCGTTTAATTAATTATCTCATCGTGAAAACTTACAGATGGCTTTTTATTTAGCGGCAGAGGAAAAACACGTTTATTTTTGTTCAAACTATAAATCGGGTTGTCAGTTTGCAGGTAGAACCTCCTCCAACGTGGCTTCAGGTGTAAAACTTCTCACACTTTGACCAGCAGACGGAGCGTTAAGCTCCACGATGCCTGAAAGTCTGCTTCCTCCTTCATCCCGGTTGGATATTGACTGTTCATCTCTCCTCCTGCTGACCCTTCAGCACCAAGCTAAGACTCTGTAATCTCCATTTGCTCCTCCTGCTAACACTATGCAACATCCAGAGCTGGGAAACGCTGCTCCTTTTGCTCTAAAAAGACACTAAATGGATAAAAACAGAGCAGCGATGAAGATGAAGGAGCAGCTCAGCCTTGACTCGTCTTTCACTGTAATTACGTCACATAAGAAATTAAAAGTGCCAAAAACCATCCGAGCCAATGCAGACCCATTTACATTCCACTGACTGTATTACGCCTTAAATGACTTGTTCTGTATTCTGTGATCTGGCACTTCTGCGTAAAGATTATTCTACAAATTAATCTCTCAAATTTCAGTCCGTTTTTTTTTTCCCCCATCTCAAAATGAATCAACAATTTGCCTCCAAGACAAAAACACCCTGATCCAGGATCAGATTCATTTTTTTTACTGTTGTGCTGGATGATGAGTCCAGTGCTGCGTCAGAAACTGGAGCTTTTTGCAGCCCATGTCATAATTATAAGTTTATATTGGATGATTAGAGTTAAGTGTTTTTTTTTTTAAACTGCAGTTATACTTTTGTCCACTAGGTGGCAGAACGAGCTAAATCACAATTACAATTTAACGAGATTCTGTTATATTTCTGTTGTTTTTTATTTTTTTGGGTGGGGTGGGGGGGCGCAGTTTCTGTTTATTTATTGGGGATTGGAGACGTCACATGACATGAACCTGTAACGCTTTTTGTTTCTGCTTCACCAAAATGAATTGTGACACTGCAGGCTCCTCTATATTTGGGTTTTTGGGTTTTTTTTAACTCTAGTTGGCATCAGACATGTTTTATTTTTACTACACAAAGAAGCTGTGTAAGCTGGTTTCTCCTGCTGCCAATAAAGGAGACGACTGTATGAAAATATCGGCATTAATTCTTCTTCGGTCAACGTTTTCTCCAGAAAGGATTTGTTGGTTTAATTATTATAATATAAATAACGATCGCTGCTATAAATGCAGCGCCTGTTTGGCAACAAACCACAGGCGGTTTCAACCATCCGTCCTGAAAAAGATGCTGAAAAATGAATAAAAAATAATGCAAAAGTTGAAACTGATTCAGTTAAACATTTTTTTTTGTTTTTCATTATGTAAGGCATTTTAAGTTTCAATTTAAACATTTATTTAACTTTGTGGTCCTGCATGTTAAAAATAACTGCAAGGATTTAGCTTTTTTTTTTAGGTTTAAATTTTATTTATATTTCTGATTCATACCTATTGAATGCAGCGGTGGTCTTTGTATGTATTGGCCTGTTTACCTGCATGAAGCTGGATGTTTTATTTAAAAAAGGAGCCGCGTGGCGGACAGCATGACGCCAGCATGTTGCCTTTAAATCCCAGCATGAACCCTCAGAGGTCTCCTTAAAGCCACGATTGAAGCTAAACTCTGTGCCTGCCTCAGCCTGAAGCTGAAACGGTTCATTTACCTTCTCTACCTCCTGCTCCAGTGCTTCTCCGTTCATGTTTGTCTTTAAAAGCATGACTTTTTGTATCTTTGCACAAACCAAACCTTGCAGAAGAGATTCTCTGGAGTTTCTGCGGACGCCCTGAAGCGCTCGTCTGTCTTTCATCTTTCTCTGTTCACCTCTTATTTCTTTGTTGCTATAGAAATGCACTTATTTGCACAGACTGTGATCTCCAGTGTCACTTCATGTATTGCTCTGGTGAACTAAATAAATGAGGGATTGATGGCATTAAACTTTGGGTTTCCCATTTCTTCACTTTATGCTTCAGATCTGTTTATTCTAATCAGAGGCTGAAGGAACGGATATCTGATGCACCCCCAGAGTCTGTTTTGCATTAAAAGCCAAAAAATAAATAAAAAATAAACCTTTGTGTACAACACTGTTTAAAAAGTATGTACTGTACATCCGTACACTTTTCTTACATATTTTTGTTGTTGTTGAACTTATGTGTTTTGCAATTGATCAAAGAGATTTTAGCAACAGAGGAAAAATAAATGTAAATTCAAAGTGCAGTTTTCAAACCTTTCTGCAGGTAGAATATAGCTGCCAGCTTGTTGAATCGTGACTTCACTTTGAATAGCAAAGTTTTTCTGCCGCACATTTACCCGCCGCAGACATGTGCAGTGCACTGCAAAAAAGGAACTATAAGTAGGTCAAATATTCTTGAAATGAGTGTATTTGTCCTTGATTGGAGCAGACAAGTTTAAATGATCTGCCAATGGAATTAGATGTTTGCACTTAAAACAGGAACAACTCATCTCCATCTTATTGTAGGTGCAGTAGAGCAAATCATCTTATCTTAGGGGTCAAAATACTCATTCTATTGGCAGATAATCTTGCTTACCTGCTCAAATCAAGGAGAAATACACTCAGTTCAAGACAATTTAACTTACTTTTACTTCCCTTTTTGCAGTGTGGGGCAAAGAAGTGTTTAGTTTGCACCAAGTTTAGTATTTAGCTTCTGATCGTGCAGGTTCTCTTACTTAGAAAGATGAGAGAGGTCTGTAGTTTTCATCATTGGTGGGGCAAAAAATATTAGACAAAAACATTTTTCAAATAATTATCTAATTAATTAACTTATACCTATGTGAAAAGTAATTGCCCCCTAAACTTATTCCATTGTGGCAGTAATAGCAGGCATCAAATGTTTCTGATAACTGGTGATGAGTCTGACATCACTTCTTGACCCATTTTGCTTTGCAGAATCGTTTTAAGAGACACTGCAGGGTTTTCTCTGATGAATGGTCCTTTTATGTTCGTGTCACAGGCCCTCAATGCAATCTTAGTCCAGACTTTAACTAGGCCGCACCACAACCCGCTTTGCATATTTGCTCCGTCTTTTCAGAGCCATTCAGAGGTGAACTTGCCGATATGCTTGTAGTCATTGTATCATGTTTTGTTTTAGGAAGGACTCAAAAACAGACAAACTGGTAGGTGTTGGTTTTTAAAAATGAAATAAAAACTTATGGCAGGCCTGAGGAACAGAGCAGAGACAGAAACCAGGAGACCAAACGCATGGGAGAACAAAGTCAACGATAGAAGCGATGAGTCGTGAAAACCAGGGAGCTTAAAAACGGAGGGGTGTGTGGAGAAAGACGGTGGAGGCATCAGGTGGAGATGAGGGGCAGGTGAGACTAATGACAGGTAAGCTGAGGGGAAAATTGTAATGAACAGATCCACAAATGAGCTAAAATGGCAGCAACTAGAAAATATAAACAGGGGGAAACAAAAACGAAAAGTAACCCCAGAACTCAAACACCTAAAATCGGAAACTGGTTTCCTGCCAGGCAGCAGAATTCATGGATTTTATCAGAACACCTTAGATAACACCTCCTACCTCCTGACCCTTGACCTTTCCTGGGTCAACAGAACTCCATCAGGGAGGAAAGGAGCTTCAGCTGCTGAGCTGATTCCAGCCTTTAACTCTGACGGCATTAGTGACGGAAACATGGAGGATGGAGTCAGATCCTACAGCCTTCTGGACATGAACTACAAAGTGCTGCTCTCTTCTCTCCGGATGATTTCTTTGATTTATGTGAGGTGGGCTATGCAGATACCTCATGACACGCAAAGAATTGTGGGATACCTTAAAGGGTTCTTAGTGCCGGTAAGAGACGTCATGGGGTTCCTAGGCTAAACTAGCCGTCATAGGAAGCATTCGGGCTCCTTTTCCTACCTCCTTCCTTACTAACTGCACTATTCAGACACTCTGATCCTGGTGACCGCTGACGCACTTCCATTTTGGCTAAAGAGTCCTGGATCTATAAGGATATTCAGGTTGGAGCCTTGGTCTCAGTCATCCAGGTCCTGCAGCAGCAAGCAGCCACAGACCATTCCTCTACCACCACCATGTTGGTAAGATGTTATTTTCTGAAAAGCTGTGAGTTTTTGACCAAATTTAGCCAAAAAGGTTCAGTTTCATCTTGTTCATCCACTGAATATTTTCCAAAGGTTTAGAAGATCATCAAGTGGTTTCTTGGTTTGGTTCCCCCACACAAATTGTGGTCCTGGAACTCTCACAGAGGTCAGTTTTGTTTAAAACATGTGTAAATGCTGTATATATAAACGTTGTGCTATGGTACCTCTGTAATAACACCATAATATCAGAATATAATGTCTTATTTCTTTAGATTTTGCCACTGTTGGCCCATCCATTCAGAAAAAAACTCCCATTCCACTGAATTATTCACTCCATCCTGCAGTTTCCAGGTCTGCCTCTAGGTGGAGCCAAATAAACGTGATTTAACTGTGAGCAGTTTGAGGTTAGGAGTCCAGATGTTTTATTTTTTTTAACCTTTTTTTTGGACCAGTGTGAGTTTACTGTGGAGCAAAGAGACCATGAACACATCTGTGTCTGAATCAGGGTTTCATGATATCTCTGAGGTTGACAGCATGTTGCACAGCGATGAGCTCCAGGTGGGCCTTATCTCCACAGACCAGCACAAACAGAGACTTGTTTTGATCGTGAAGAGCTGCTTCACCTGCCCCAACATGACTTCTCTGAGAAACTGAGGGCAGCCTGCCACTAATCCCTCACAAACAGGCTCATTTCTCCCTGGCTGTCCCGCTGATTGGGTCGTTAGCTGCTGGATTGGAGGGAGGAACCCTTCAGCAGTGCAGGCAGGGGCAGATCTAACGGCGGTTTAGTCTAAATTTTAATATTTATGTGAGAAAAAATCCGTTTGATCTGCTTCATCACGTTTGTTTTGCAGCATGGTGCCCCGACATGCTGGAAGAAACGGCTTCTCTCCCATTTCTGATGTTTAAGCTCTGCACCGGTGGCAGCCGTGCTGGACCCTGTTGTCTTCCTCACTGGGGGGGGGTATAACCTGCTAGGGGAAAATGAACCATGCATTAGTGAAGGTGTGTGTTGTGAGAGAAGGAACAGATTAGATGAATGATCAAAGCCTCTGATGAGTGAAGGTTAACTCCTCACTGATCCAGACCTGTTGGGCAGAGGTGGTTTCTGGAGAGAAGGCGTCTCTTTGTTGCTCTGTTTCATCACTTCTAACGTTTCTTTACAGCAAAACAGAAAGAGCGAGTTGTTGTTTGGTGCTGGAAGATCAGAGAAGCTGCTGTGGACCCCAGCCTGTGCGCGGTGACAGCTCTGGCTTTGTGTGCAGGTCTGAAGCTGACGTCCTCAGGGCGGATTTAGGGTGTGTCCCTCAGGCTGAAGCTTCTCTCTGTGAGGATCTGTGAGCAGCAGCAGCAGCAGCAGCAGCGGGGCGTGGAATCACAAGCATGTTCTGACACATTTAGTCTTCACACACCTGGAAAGTTTCACCGCAGAAACATGGAGCTGGGCCCAAAGCTCACACAGAACAAGAGATATTTTTATTTCATTATTTCTTTATTCTATTTCATTATTTCTTTTTCTTTCATTATTTCTTTATTTTCTTTCATTATTTCTTTATTTTCATTCATTGTTTCTTTTCTTTTCATAATTTCTTTCAATATTTATTTATTTTCATTCATTATTTCTTTTTCTTTCATTATTTCTTTATTTTCTTTCATTATTTCTTTATTTTCATTCATTGTTTCTTTTCTTTTCATAATTTCTTTCAATATGTCTTTATTTTCATTCATTATTTCTTTTTCTTTCATTATTTCTTTATTTTCTTTCATTGTTTCTCATTGCAACTTTATATTTGCCTGTGAAATGTGTCCCCTGCATGTAACCCGTCCCCCACGGAGCGGTGGGCGACCCCCGTGGACCAATCTGGGGCCAAGGGTTTTGGCTCAGGGACCCAGAGTAGAAAACTGTGGGATTCGAACCGAGGACTTGCAGCCTTCCCAGAATGCTTAGGCCGCCACTCCCCTTTAATAAGAATTATTCCATAATACATAAATGATTGCAACAATAATAGCACACATGTTAACTAAGATTACTACCAGTGTTTTCAATAATGAATCAATTATTACTGCATGTTTGGATAATAACACATTTTAGTTAATGTGACTAAACTGTCAATTTTAATATAGTTGCTTGTATTTTAGTTTTAGTATCAGTATTTCTGGCGGTAGTTAGATTCTGTTGTATTTGTTGTATCTTTCATTTGAAAGATGGGATTTTTTAGATTGAATCAAATATTTTGTAAGATCTATTTTTGGAGCAATCTGGCGCGTCTGGAGATGAGAGGCGCCTACAGAGGCCAGGCTGGGAGGGCACTAATGTTCCCGTCTAAGTGTCTCTTTGATGCCGCGTTAAGACATAAATGAGGTGTGGAAATGTCCCGGGAGGCTTTTAGAAAAGCCATTTTGCCACTTGGAACAGAAAGGGCAGGGCGGGGGCCCTCCGGGTCCCCCCAGCCCCCCCAGCCTCTGCTCAGCGCTGGCTGGCGGTGAATGCGTGGATTAATCATGAGTTTTATCGTCATGTTCGGGTTTGAGTGAGGAGATGTGATGCAGCTGCGTGATTCCGGCCCCTCTCCGTGGAGGTGTGCGCTCTGTGTCGTTGTGGGCGTCTCTGTGTGAAGCGCAGCCTCCTCTCAGGCCACTCCCGGGAAGCGCGCAGCTTCACGCACGCACGGACGGACTCCGCTGCTCTTCCTCAGTGCGCCTCGGCCGCTTCTCCTGCGCGCACCTGTCCTCCACGGCCCCGCTTCGGGATGAAGGCATGTAGGACGGGCGCTCCGAGCAGCATGTAGCACCTGGAGCTGCGCGCACACCGCCTCCCCGCTGCGCTCCTCCTCCGCCTCTTCCTCTCGGCTCCGCGGCTCCTCCGCCTCCCGGAGCGCTCATTCCTCCGCTCGGCGTCGCCTTCAGCGGGATTTTTCGGGGATCTTCTTGGGGATGGGTAGGGGGGGTTCTGCGCTCAGGCCCGTCCTAGAGGACTGAGTCTTCATCCTGCTGCACCTCCCGGTCGATGGTCGTTGAGGAAGCTTCCATCTTGAGCCGCGCTTCTACCGACGGAACCATGGCGAGCGACTCCCCTGCGCGGAGTCTGGATGAGATAGACCTGTCTGCACTACGGGTAAATGTCTCCCTCTGTGCGCGTGCCTGTGTGCGCGGTGTCCTTTCCTGTGTGCGCGCGTGCATGTGCAACACCTGTCCCCCCCCCCCCCCTCCCCAGCTCTCCTCCCTCCATCCTCTCCATCCTCTCCAAGCACAGAGCTGGATGTGTCTCCAAATGCGCTTTCCGCTACCGCCCGACCTGTGGCGTGCACGCGCGTGCTTTAATCCCACAGTCTGTGTGTGCACGTGCGCGTAGGGATGTGTGGGAGGTGTGTGTGTGTGTGTGTGGGGGGGGGGGGTGCAGCTGTGCGCGTGCGAAGCGGACACTGACTGAGGAAATCAGGTCGGTGATCAGATATATCCGCGTGGATCACTCTGCTGCTGTTGGTGTTTCTGCTTAACAATTGGGACGTGATGTAATGACGCCCTGAGCCGCTGCTGCTGCGCGTGCGTGCGTGCATGCGTGCGTGCGTGAACCCACTCTCCAGCACTGTCGTGCGTGAGGCGGCATAAGAGCCGCTCTTGTCTGTACTATGTGGGGCAGATGTTAAGCTGCTCGCTGACACTTTGCACAAAGACATCAGATGCCCGTGCACGCAGAAGCACACACGCGCACTTCCTCTCCTCTCTCTCTCTCTCTGTCACGCACACGCACGCACAGATGCACGCACGCGGCGGGAATAACAGCGATGATAACCGCAACAGGAGCGAGTTCCGCCATTTCGTGATGTTGTGGCGACAGCAGCTTTGCATCACGGCGGCTGGCCGCGCGCGCCGATAGGAAGTGCACTGCCGGAATGTGTGCGCGTGAGGCGCGCTCGCGTGCACGCGCGTGGAAACTGTGGTTATTTTGCAGGTCACCCCAAAAAAAAACACCATAAAAACAACAAAAAGGCGCATCATGGCTGAACTAAACGTGTCACCAGGAGCTGCGTGCGTGCGTGTGTGTGCGTGTGTGTGTGTGTGTGTGTGTGTGTGTGTGTGTGTGTGTGTGTGAGAGAGTGGGTATTTTCTGCACCCCCCCCCCCCTCTTCCCAGCTGCTTACGCAACTCAGTTGTACCTGCAGAGCAAACGTCAAGTCTGGACCTGAGCGACGGGGTGGGACTGCTTGTCAGTGTGTCTGAGTGTGTAACGCACACCTGCAGCAGCAGGAGGAGGAGGAGGAGGAGGGGGGGGGGGGTGATGAAGGCAGGGGGATGTGAGGAAACACTGAGGTAGAAGCTTTCTGCTAAACCAGAACCCGCATGCCTCCATCAGCAGCAGAAATTAGGTCAGAGAGGATGGAGCAGAGAGAAGGGGGCGCTGAGGGAACACTTCCTGTTCCTCTGATCTCCCCCCCCCCCCCCACCATGGCTGGAGTCTTTATGGTCCACGCTGACAGCCTGGACGGCGGGCCCTATCAGGGCCGTGGGATGGCTGCTGTCAGGCCCGGCGTATAAATAGCTGTCTGGGTGTCACATATAGGAACGTTAAGGTGTTATATCACCCGCTGAATCATTCTGGAGGAGACCTCTTAACGGAGAATCCTCTCATGAGCCGGCTGTGCTGGATGAGGCCGGAGCAGAGTTTGGCTCGGAGGCAAAGCCCTTATACTTAGACCTCTTCTCGGTTGGTCATATTATAACCATGCGTTCATACATTTTATGGGTATTTTATGTGACAAAACGTCATAAAACGGTGAAAAATTGTGGATTCTCCACCAGCTTTGCCCATTCTTCTCTGCAGAACAGCTCAGGCTCAGCGGAGAACTTCTGTGAACATAAATGGTCAGGTCATGCCCCAGTGTCTGAATTGGAGTTAGATCTGGACTTTGAATAGGCCATTCTAACACATAATATCATCTCATCTCATAATATCATATCATTCTCCTGCTGGAAGGTGGACCTCGGTCCCAGTCTGAGGTTTTCTGCAGGTTTCCTTCCAGGACTTTCCTGGATCTACCTCCGTCCATTTTCCCATCAGCTCAGATCATCTTCTCTGGTTCCGCCAAAGAAAAGGATCCCCACAGCATGATGCAGCCGCCACCCACTGTCACTGTGGGAGTCGTGTGTTTCTACGTAGGCCTGACAGCATCATTTTGGTCTCATCAGACCGGAGCACCTTTTTCCACACGTCTCCCTAAATGCTCCGTGGCAAACGGCACATCAGCGCACCGCTGATATTTGTGCTGTTCAGCTACTTCCCTGATATTCCTGCTTTGCTGCTTGGTCCACATCATGCCGTTCTTTAATAGGTTAAGTTATTCCTGAAGGTAATTGATAGCAGTGGATTTTAATCAGGGGTATCAGGGTAAGAGAAAATGCATTTTGAAGACGTTTTAGTTTCAGCCCACTTTGCAATTGTGCTACTTTGGTCCGTCACATAAAATCACGTTAAAATTCATTTAAAATTTTAGGTTTCAATGTAACAAAATATGAAAAAAGGAGCATTGCTTGCAATTCTTATAAGGTGTGCAAGTCCTACTGGCCTGGCCATGGGCTTTGTTTAGTTATGCTTCTCACAGCTTCGCTGCTGACATGTCAGCCGTGGCGACATTTAAGGAGAAATTAAAACCGAGTGTGGGCGCTTTGAAACACCTCATAGGTTTTCGCACGTAGTGTATTTTTATAATCAGTTTTCTCTAAAACAATTTATTGATATGTCTGTGGTTTTCTTCATTTAACATTTAGAAAAGAGAATAAACAGCGTGGTGTTCTGTTTAAACATGGGTAAAGCGTTATTTCCTAGAGCATGTCTGCATCCCAAGTCTTAAATTGCCCTAAAAACGATGCTAATTGAGATCCAGGAGGAGAGATAATATCCAAACTGAAATTTAAAACCTTTTGAAAATCAGAGAAAGTCTGATTTTCTGATAAAAAAAAAGACATAACGTGTATTTCTATAACACATTTTAACTTAATTTTAAGTGGAGATGTAAATGTAGCCTAGCTACTCACTGATGAATAAAGTAAAAAAGCAGCCAGTCCCTACAACAAAAAATAATGGAATTCTCAAACAACCACTTAAATATATTTAGCATAGGAAGCATCTTAAATAAATAAAGCTTTTATGAGATTGTTAAAATATTGGGAAAAGTTTCAGAAGGTCAGCTTTATGATTCAAAACTAGCATAACTTGCTAGTTAACTAAGCTAAGCTAGTTAGCTTTTTGGTAGTTTTAAATTAGGGTAAACTATCTTGTCAATGATTGAAAAACTTACAATAACTCTTGCTTTTCATAGATTTGAAGCTATTTATAGCCACTTATTAACAATATTTATTTATTCTTTTTCATTTTTAAGACGACAATTTGAAAAAGAAAAGGTTTAGCCACGTTAACGGTTAGCTTTAACTGCTGTGGCTAACAGCTGCTGTCAATGTTTGGTTTCAATGATTTTGGTCTCAACCTTTTTACATTAGTGTTTTTGTAAAAACATAAAGCATCATATATATATATATATATATATATATATATATATATATATACATTTTTTTTTTTTTTTTTTTTTTTTTTTTCAGGCTGTGTTTCTTGTTCTCTTTTTGTGGTTCATTGCTGTTTTTGTGCAGATTTGGTTTCTCTTTGTGGTCATTTTGTCTCAGTGGTTATTGTTTTTGACCTGCTGTGTATATTTCTTGTTCAGCTTATTTTCTTCATGTAGTTTATTTTCATCTTTTCTGTCTTCCTGTGTTTGTCTGTGACCGTTTTGTCGCATTGCGTCCACTTTGTGTCTCTCGGTGGTTGTTTTCCATCTTGTTTTTATGGCCATATCGTGTCTTGCTTTCTTCTCAGGCTCTCTCTGATTCTGCTGAGGCAGTTTGAAATCATTCGATTTATTGTCTTTTGTTCTTCCGTGTTTTTATCTCGTATTACACTGTTGTGATGGTTTGGTTCCCATTGTGATTGGTGGTTTTACATCAAGTTATGTCACTTGAGTGATTGTTTCCAGCAATCCATGCTGTCATCTTGCTTTGCTGTGGTTGTTTTTAATCTTCTTACAGAAAGAGCTTATTTCAAAAAGGTCCATTTTTAGTCTTTTTGGTTTATTGTATCTGTAAGTGGTTAAGCTTAAATTCCATTTACAGCCGTAATGCAGCTTTGTTCAGGTTTAGTATTTTTTATTTGATTATTTTTAGCTTTCATTCTCATGTTACTTGTTGTCTAACTGTATTGTGACTTTTTGTTCATTTTGCACATTGCGCTTTATACTTCTTTGTTTTTTACTTTTATCTGTTTGTGGTTTTACACCCATGCTCTTTTTCCACATCATTGTTGAGTGTATTTTTGTCTTAAACTTTATTGTCTTTTTGTTGTGGATCAGTTTGCACCTTTGCCAATTTGTGTGATACTCAACTGTTCTGTCCTTCAATTTCAAACATGTCCGGAAACCATTTTGCATCTTATAATCAGTTTTTGTCTTTTGGCAGTTAAGTTCTTTATTAGTTATGGAGGCAAACAATCACGATTATCTTCATCAACAGTCTAATTTATTTCTATACTCCATCTGAAAGAATTTATATTACACCTTATTTCCATTCCTTGTGGTCCTGATCCCATTTGGTGCCAGTTGACTTTAAATAAATATCAGAGATTATGGCACCTTATCAAACCAAAATAACTTTGGGACCTTCAGCTGGTAGATTTTGGTCACGCTTATCCAAGTTCCTTTACAGCAGACAATGAGTGGATAATAGAAATAGTTTCTCAAGATGGGTAGACCTTGTCTGCTATGTGAGCTTGAACTGGGTGTTGTTGAGTAATGCGGTGTCTGGGAGTAAATGAGTGATGTCAACTGAGAAACTCTTATGACAAAATGTAACTTTTTCTATGCCAAAACAGTCGTGACATTTACCCCTAAAGGTAAGTACGTGGTGACTGTTGTGTTTTCTTGAATGTGTGGTTCGGCTGCTGCGCTCACAGAAATCTAGCCCTGTGGGGCCATATTACTTAAAACATTTACCTCTTTCCTCTTTTTAAACTCCACTTTAATCCCTTCCTCTTCTCTTCACTTTAAATGTGACATTAAAAGCTGGAGGTTCCCGCCCTGATCATCCAAACTGCACCTAGCTTTATTGTGACTGCGGGAATCTGATGCAGGCTGGGAGGGAGAGTTAGCAGCTATAGTGGAGGCAGAGGAGCTGATGTCTTTAAACATAATTAGGATTTTATTAAGAAGGTAAATTAACCTCTGAGTGTTTTAGAGGTGCCTGGAATTAATAACAAATCTTGATGGAGATGTTTTCTTCATAATTTTCATTTGAAAACATGAAAACCTGATTTTATGAAAAACATTAAAAATGAACAAGAACCAGTTCTTATAGGGCATATGAGCTATGTTTAGGTGTTGAACTACGTACATGAAGTAATTCAGTTTTTAATTGTTGAATTGACTTTAGAACTGATTCTGGTTCTGGTAGCTACTGCAGCCATATTGTGTTTTTTTATTGCTTCTCATTGGGGCTTTTTGGACGCCTTTAATTTCCTCCAGTGCTTCCCCTCAAACAGTTTAACCATTTGTTAACAGAAGTCTTCATCAACACGTTGAATTTGCACAGAGTGCTTCCCATCCAGGAAGTTAGTTATTAACTGAACCTCCTCGCTTTTATGCAACTAATTAACGACTGTAAGAAGAGCAGCTTATGACTGAAACCTCACGTCTTTGTTGTGAGGTAACCTGTAATCTTCCTTTGATCCGATGGTTCATGTCTGAGTCCATAAGCGAGAACGATGATGATGTAATCTACATCATGACACCGTTAGCTTTTATAGCTAGCTGCGTTCAGATCCAGTGGCATTTCTTTTAAAAACAAACGTGTCAGTTGGAAATCCATAATGTTACTTTCACACAGTGTTCCTTTCATCTAACAGGTAGACAGATGTACAGGTGGACGGATGTGGATGCATATGGATGCTTGTGCACATGAGACTTTGTCCTCCAGGATTTGTTGTGCTTGTGTTTGACCTTGAGTGAAAAGGACCGTGGCTTTTTAAGATAATCCTTTTCAGGCGGATGCACTGTAATAGTCCCAACGCTCTCCTGATGGCTACTATAATAGGACACACACACACACACACACACACACACACACACACACACACACACACACACACACACACACACACACACACACACACACACACACACACACAGGTACAAGTCAAAAATCTGCACCTGTGTTTTGGGAGATTTTTTTTTTTAATCAACTCAAAGATAAGATTAAGCGCCTTTGGTTTTGTGTCTGTGTGAGTTTACCTGCAGACTACTGGTACACAAAATATGTATCTCCTTATGCTTTAAACACGCCGCTGCATCAGACATGTTTAACAAGAAGAAGAATCAAGAATCTTTTATAGTCACCATGTTTTACCTGGGAAGTAAAACAGCCATAAAGATAAAGATTGACATTTACAAACAAAAGGAACATTTAAACCTTTGGAAAATAGAAACAATATTAAGTAAAAATGATTCGTATAGTCTAGCTAAACAATGAGAGTTTCCAAAGTGATATAAATGGGTGCTGGTTATTTTGCCTTTTGGTAACTTGTTGCCGTTACAGTTTTGGTTCACATTGTCTATGATAAGTAAATGTGATTAAATGACTCCAATTAATGATGGAAGGAAGACGACCTGGAGTAATTAAGCTTTGATCGCAGGTCTAGAACCAGAATCAATGGAAATAGAGGGTGATGTAAAGTTGTTGTTTTTTATTTCACACCTAAATTAAATTAGGCTTTACATCAACACATTTTCATAACTAGTTATTAGCTTCAATGAAGTCAAAGGCATTGACAGGAAATGGTTTGTTTCAGGAATAAAGAGTGTTACGTCTGCAGGCGGCAAGACGAAGATCTGCTCCAGAGTCCAAACACAGAGACGATGTCAGAAAGTTTTTAAAACAATTATTTAGTTAGAGAAGCCAGTGATTCAGTTAAATTGTTCATTTAATTATTTAATGTTGCTTACTTACGTTTTTGATTGAGTCAAAGGTGTTAAATATGCTCGGATTTTGTGTTTTGCATGAAATGAACTAAAGATTCTTGCGGAGTAATAGACTGGTTGAACTTCTCACACTCCAGGCAGAGGACAACATGGTGGAGATGATGGTGCAGCAGCTGACAAGTTTACAGTTAAACAGAAGTTTTGTTGGCGTTTCCGTTGACATGCATCAGAAAAACCCATTTATCCATCCTGCTACAGGCCTCTTACTCTTCTATTACCATAATTATGAGTCATTTGAATAACACCCGAAGAGAACATGGAGCTGTGGTCAGACTGGCACCTAGCCTCGTTAAACCTTCTCCTTTATGATGAAAAATTATTATTCAAGCGACGCAGGAAGTCCTGGTTTCAGTCTGCATGTGAGAATGTGCAGAAAAAGAGGGATAATGGTGCAGAACCAGGAAGGATTTTACAGGGTAATACCTCAGGTATGCAGAGCTCACTCAGCCCGTTAATAAAGCTGAGTTTGTGCGTGAAGGTCGAATGCTTTTTGGAATTCCTTCACCTCTATCGCTTCGGGTCAGCGTTACGTCCCCCTGACTGGCTTTGATTGTCATCGCTCTTCCTCCTCATCACTCAGCTCTTCCTCCTCATCACTCAGCTCTTCCTCCCTCTCTTTCAGGACCCTGCTGGGATCTTCGAGCTGGTCGAACTGGTTGGAAATGGCACCTATGGGCAGGTCTACAAGGTAAGACCTGGGTTATTTTTGATAAGCTCGCCCTTCTAAATCCACTGATCTTCTGGGCTTTTCACAAGCATTTGTTCAAACTGGGTAATGTTTGAGGTTTTAAAGCTGCTTCTTAAAGATTTGTATTTAAACTACAGCATTATTCCTGATTTAAATCTCATTTTAGGGTTAGAATCTGTGCTTTGAAACAAGCCGTTACTCTTTCCTCCGCTCTTTATTATGACTTCACGTAGAAAAATCAAATTATGTCAAAAAACCTGAGGTTATTATTGACTTTCAGTGAGGGTGACCTGGGAGGCTGGGCAAACAAACAGCCTGTTTATTTCTGTGTATTGTTTTACCTTGAAAGCAGTTAACAGGCTCTCCTGTCTGCTGATGCACATTGAGCTTCGGCTCTCCGTGGATGTGCCGTATCGATCCGCCATTTCTGCAGGTTGACACCTCCTCTGCACAAAAATGATTGACGGAGCAAAATTAACACAATCTGTGTGAGCTTTCAGAAAATAAACTGTAAGAATGAACATGTAAACAGACAAATGGCTGCTAAAAGATCAACTGCTGCCAACTCCAATAGAGACTATCCAGTTTATTTGATTTCTTATGCTTGGTTCTTTGGCTGAATCCTGATTTCATTGCAGGTAGGGAGAAGTCATCAAGACCTATTATCCTCCTTCATACCCCAACATGTTGCATGTTCACACAAGTTGTGAGGTTTTCATGTTGTGTTTCTAATATATCAGACAGGCAAAGAGCTAGGGCGGGCTTGCAAATTAACAAAGTGGTAAGAAATGGGAGTTTTATCACCAAATAAACAAATATTTCATGTAAAGCACCTGCTGTGTTATTCAGATATCAATCTGTTGATGTTGGTGGTGTCTATATGGCATGAAGCGACACATTGATGATGTTTCTGTTTACGGAAAGGACAAACATCTGTTTTCTGGTGGAAATAACTGCTGCTGTTCTCGTTTCACGAGAACTGTAACAGGTCCGATCTCTATCAAACAATATTTAAACGAACCAATCCAATTTAACCACACAGATATAGATTAAATTACAAACATCGCAGAAGACACTCAGCCAGGTGTAGCTTCTGTAAAGAGATAAAACAGAGAGAAAACGAGAAGACAATTGCAGGAATAACGTCTTATAAAGCAGAATTGGAGAGTAGTAGGAAAATGTAGCAGAGTCAGAGAAATAGGCCCTGATGTCCTCCAGCAGCCTAAGCCTATAGCAGCATAACTATAGAGGTAGCTCAGGGTAACATGAGCCACTCTGAATAGAAGCTTTGTCACAAAGGAAAGTTTTAACATTAGTCTTAAAAGTAGACGGGGTGTCTGCCTCACGGACCAAAACTGGGAGTTGGTTCCACAGGAGAGGAGCCTGATAGCTAAAGGATCTGCCTCCCATTCTACTTTTAGAGACTCTAGGAACCACCAGCAGACCTGCAGTCTGAGAGCGAAGTGCTCTGTTAGGAACATACGGGGTAATCAGAGCTCTGATATATGATGGAGCTTGATTATTAAGGGCTTTATACGTTAGAAGGAGAATTTTAAATTCTATTCTTGATTTAACAGGAAGCCAATGAAGGGAAGCTAAAACAGGAGAAATATGATCCCTCGTTTTTTATTCTTGTTTGAACTTTAACTGCAGCCTTAAGCTGAAGGATTTTTACAGCATTTCAGCGCTTTGTAACAGTAAATGACCATCTAAGCGCCCTGCGGTGCACAGATCACCCAGAAGTTTGGACGATCTGGTTAAACGTTCTAATTCATGCTGGGAATCATGAATTAGCTCTTAAAGATGCAAACAATTCCACTTATTTCACTTTTCTGCTTTGTTTTATAACGCGTACAAAGATTCGGGCCCAAACCAAATGTCGTTTTCTTGAATTTGCAGAACTTTGTGGTTAATCATTGCAAAAGTCAACGGTGTCAGAAAACAGCTGATTCCAGCCTGTGTAGTTTTTCCTCATGTTGCACAACTTCCCTCCTCTCATACATTTGATCCTGTTTGGCGGATTTTTCAGCTACTATTTTGCATGCAGAATAGAAATTAGCATGCCGTAGCACCTTCCTGCTCTCTACGCTTTCCTCTCGTTTCCTGGAATCAATCTTCAGAACCAGAGACATTTATTATTTATCTTTTTTGGCGACAGATGACTGATAATGCACGGTTATTGCAAATCATCTGAGCCCTGATTATCTTTCATCGTAGGACTCCCTAGGCTAGAAATGAATGAGAATTAATTAGTATTCTCTATAGTCTCTGTAATTATCCCAAATTAAATAATTTTATTTCCGGGAGACTTCACGACATGATTTCTGTTTTTTTTCCAGGAATTGTAATGAAGCTGAAGAGATGTAGAAATCTGGTCTAACTTTGTCTCATTTGTCAGAGAGAAACATCTTAAAAAGCGGTGAAGTGCAGAAGCTGAAATGCTGAATTTCTGGTAAATTCTGCCTCGGTTTTTAAGCTAGATCAGGTTGCTGGTTTCAGCCCCGCCCGCCTCCCGGTCGTAGCGGTTTTTCACACTCAGACAGCGGTCCTGGAATGAGGAAGAGACGTCTGGGCGACGCTGCAGAGCTGCTCCTGCAGAGCAACCAAGCGGGAAAAATCCTGGTTTATTCAGGCATGAAACTGCTGCCTGAGAAGCTGCTGTGCAGGTTTGCTGCTCCCTGTGAGGGTTTCGCTGCCGTTGTTTCAGTTTCCCTCCCGTTCTACAGCTCAGCCATGAAGCTCCACCAGCGAGGAGGCGTCTCCGGCTTGTATCGGATCTGATTAGGCAGACGGAGTTTATTCAATCTGATCTATTGATCTGAAGAATAGGTGTCTCTTTCTTTTCACCTCGCTGTGAAGGTTTGCTGTGATGGAAAAATTAACAGGATGAAGAAGATTCTCCTGCAGTTCAGTGATTTAAAATGTTCTGATAGGATGCCAGTAAAAAACATAATATCAATGCTCTGAAAACCAGAATCAGCTTTTTAGCCACAGGTCAGCCGCTCAGGACTCCAACGCCCGATTTTAGTCTGATAAGTCGATCCACCGTAATAAACTCACTGACAGAAGGAGACTTAAAGTTAGCGGCTTTCAGTATCAGTGAGATGTATGAAAGGAAAATAGAAAAGGTTTTATTGTAAAGGTTTTCCTGCAACAGATCGAGAGAGAGCAGCACTTTTAGTTGATAACAGGAAGGCCGGGCTGAGTTCAGGCTTTTCAGCTTTGAGCCTCTGTCATGGAGGACATGCTGGATCTGGAAATGTTGGCAGCCAAATGGAAATCTCAGTGTTAAGGTTAGGATCTTTATTCTCCACACGGAGGGCCAATTATCGTTCCTCGTGATAATCTGAGTTATAGTTTTATACGATCCTTCAGACTTTAAAATGATAAGACGGTTACAGGATGTCTTCACTGCTCCTCAGATGAATAATTAATGACTGTTTAGGGCAAGAAGCCAGAAAAATACTGAGGCGAGACGTTCTGGTGCAGAGATTCAGGATGTTTGAGAGAGTCCAGCCAGATTTATGCACTGCAAAAAGGAAACTAAAAGTAAGTCAAATTTTCTTGAAATTAATGTATTTTTCCTTGATATAAGCAGGTAAATAAGACTATTTGCCAATGGACTAAGATTTTTGCACTTAAAATAGGAACATTTCATCTCTATCATCTTATTTCAAGTGCAGTTATCCTATTTTAGGGGTACAAATACTCATTCCATTGGCAAATAGTCTTATTTACCTGCTTAAATCAAGGAAAAATACATTAATTTGACAGAAAATTTGACTTGATTTCGGTTCCCTTTTTGCAGTGATCTTCTCCACTTGAGGAGGCCGCTGTAGAGCCCTTCTGCCACCGGTGCAGAGCTTGCTGAGGGTTGGCAGCAGGTGGATGTTGGTCCATATAAAGCCAAAAAAATAAACCTATAAAGATCAGGCTGAAGTTATACAGGCGACTGGTAAAAATAATCTGTGATGAATCCTCTGTGTAGTTATTCGGGACATCTGGAGAGATAAAGACGAGAGGTGTCTATCTAACACAGCCACGACTAAAGAGTGCAATCAAAGCATCTTCATGAGGAGGTTCTCCCAGGAGTGCGAGGCCAAGATGTCGATCTGTGGGTTTCCCAGTATGAGGGAGCACCGAGTCACAAGGTTAAAGTGATAATGGAGTGTTTCACGGATCAGAATGAGGAAATCATGGACTGTTTTCAGGAAGCTCTCCAAATCTGAGAACGTACTGACTTACTGTGGTCAGCTCTGAGAACGCTGGTGAAGAAACGGGCTGTGGTCGGCTCAGACCACTGAGCAGACGAGAACAGGCCGTCATCGCTCAGGTTGGGTCAGAAGCTGTTACTCAGCATTTCTGTGAGGACAACAGAAGAGGAAGTCAGGACTTTTCTCATGATGGATTTCCTAACAAATCCCTTGTTTGTTAATTGCTCTGAAATAAAGCAAAGAGCAACCTTTCATCCGTGATGGCCCTGTGGTTTCACTAAGTGCTGGTATCTCCCTCAGATTCCCGCTGAAAGGCTTTAATTTGCTGCAAACGCAGAACATGCAAATGTTTGATTTAGCTCTGAAACAAAACTGGGAGCCCGTCAGACGTCCTGATGTCACAGCCTTTTGTTCCCCCGACCCACAGAGGGGGGGATCTTCTGTCATCTGACTTCCTGAAGACATCACAACACGCGGCTCTGTTGCACAACCTGTAATTTACAGGATGATCTCACTGGCTGAAGACGGAACCAACAAATTACTGTCGGGTTCCTCCTGAAAACAAAGTGCACAGGAACCACTGGGCACTGTTAGGGGAAATAACACCTGGAACAATGAGAGGAATTAGCAAACCGCAGGCCGGGGCATTATCTGCTCATGATCTGCGGAGTGTTACAGAAAACGGGAGCTGCAACACTCCCACACCTCCAGGAGGCACATCTTCCCGTAATCTGAACTAATCACTGGAGGCAAAACCGATTCCACTGAACTTGTTTGTTCAGCAACACAGTATTTATTGTTTTAAAGGGAACATATAATGCTCTTTAACGCCTTCCTTTTTCTCATTTAAATCATGCAGTTGAAGTGGAACTGCAATGCTTTGTTCTGAATTCCTCGTTATTGTTGCTCCACAGACAGTTTATTGGACTTTAGCTCCTGTTCTGCAGTTCGTCTGAGGCGACATTTACATGAAGCCAAATACTGTATCTGTAGAAAAGAGTTTTAGCGTAAATGTGAAACGGCACGAAGCCAAAGGAGCCGTTATAGGCGTTGTAATACTTATGCCACACCAGTGAGTGGCGCAATAGTGCTGCCACACAGTTAATGAAGGAAGAAGAAGAGCAGCATGAAAACACTGTAGAGAAGCTAAATGTGCTTTTTGAGTTGTGTGAAACAGAACAACAACTCCAAAGTTGTTGTTTGCCTGTGTGTCAGTGGAGAGCCAAGGTCTACTTTGGCTCGTATGCACAAACACGTCAGTTTGTAGCCAGGGGTGTCCAGACCAGTGGCAGACTTTTACTTTTTCAATGTATCTACATTTAAGTCCTCTATGTCCAAATCCAACAAAGGTTAAAAAAAACAACAAAAAACAACTGGACTTCTATTTTTAAGCAAGCCAGGCCACATTAGAGCTCAGACTCACTTGTAGATTCACCTGGAGAGGTTCGCCCCTCACATGGAGAGTCGTTAGGCTCCTCGTTAGCCTGGCTAACAGGAGGAATGTTGAGGTCTTATGCATGGAGGTGTGAACTGAGGTGAAACTTGGCAGGAATAAAACCCACAGCTGTGTTGTAAGTTTCTGAAAGTTGAAACCTGAGCAGGTGAATCTAAGCTCCAATGAGGCCTGCAGGTCTATAAAGCTGGAACTCCTCACTACTGCAGACATTTAGAACTGAGAAAGCTTCCTGAATGGGAAACAAACATCTTCAGCTTCAGAACAGAAGTCCAGTTTTTATTTTTAAACCCTTTTTGGATTGATCATGACCTGGATGACTGAGAATTTCTCCCTCTAATGGGATCCAGATGAAACGTGTCGTTTTTTTTGTGGCCGCTTCATCTCTCCAACTAAACAACTAAACTAAACTAAACAACTCTCCAACTGCTGGATATCTCCAAATCCGTCTGCATGTGAACGGGCCTGAGAGCAACTGATTTTGGTGCGTTCACACTGCAGGTCTTGATGCTCAATTCCGATTTTTTGCTGAAATCAGATTTTTTGTAGGTGACCATTCATACTATGATTAAATGCGACGGTCATCAGACTTCTGTATGAACGGTTCAGGACCACAAAGCTACCCGCATGCGCAGATAACCAAAGGAGACGTCACAGTTTGCGGAAGCAATTGTGAATGTAATTGTTTCTAGAAGTATAAAATTATAAGATTTTGTTAAAAAACCTTGAAAAATAAAAGAAACACAGATACGGCCGGCATCTATCCTTGCTATTATTAGAAAGCTGCAGCAGGAGCCAACAATATTAAGAGCACGTCATAGCCAGACGAAGGTAAGAAGAAAGCAGCTCAGCTATTAATGGAGCGCTAGCTGCTGCTGCTGTGAGGACGTGTGGTGAGAGACAGGAGAGTGACGTGAAAGATGGATAAAATGTCACATGATCGTTCAGACTGCAGACGATTTAAAAACTATCCAATACGTATCTGAATTAGCACCACGTATGGAAGTAGCACAAATTGGGATTTTTATGGGGGGGGGGGGAATAGATCAGAACTGGACTGTTCACACTGCCATGAAAAAGGCAGATTTAGGCCGGAAATTAGTGAAAAGATCGGATTTGGGTCGTGTTTCGCTTCAGTGTGAACGTAGCCTTTCTGTAGTATGCTGGCTGATGGTGGAATGAATTATGTGGGTAAATGCACCCAAGAAGTGAACATTTAGACGTATCCATTTGTAGTTAAAGCATCCTTCAGCTTGGACTCCAAAACCACGGCAAAAAATAGAAACGCCGGATTCAAGACTTTGGTAAACTGCGATCTCTGCTGTCAGCGGATTTTGTTCAGGACCAAAATGCAAGAAAGAGTTTAGAAGCAGGATGTTGAACGTGAAAACCTTAACAGCAAAGCCAGCAGCCAGAATGAGGCAAATGATGTGTGGAGGCATGAAACCAACAAAATAATTCAGTGACTGATGAAAACGGAGCTTAAATGAAGCAGAGGACAGGCGCAGACTGCAGGTGAAACAACCAGACAGGTGAATGGGAACGACTAATTACTGGTGGAGAATAATTAACTGGGCAGACAGGGAAGTAAATAAAGGAACTAACATAATCAAGTAAATAAAGGAACATAATCAAGTAAATAAAGGAACTAACATAATCAAGTAAATAAAGGAACATAATCAAGTAAATAAAGGAACTAACATAATAAGTTAGTTAATAAGCTAAATAGTCAATGAACAATACACACAACAAAGCATTAACTACAGACGGCATGATCCTTAAACATTAAATCAAAAAACTAAACAGCTGCAGCAAATACTGTGAATTGATTGTTCAAAAAATTTATTGTAGGATAGAGAAAACTGTTCATTTTTTTCCCCTGTGTGTGTTAAAGCAGATTAAACAGTATAGTATACTGATTTTTATTATTTAGCTCAAAACTGATGCAATGTTGTTGCATGATGTGTCTGTTTGCACCCCTGTGAAAATTTATTTCAGCTGCAATTAAAAAGAGGCTTGTATCACATTTCTATGGTTCATATTCAGCATTAGGCTTTATTTTTTTTTAAAGTGTTACTAGTCTTACTTTATTTAACTTACTGTGGAGAAATCTGGGACAATAATTACAAAACTACACAGCATCAATGAACAATATTACAAAAATTAAGAATAATATAGAATGTCAGATGTCTGGATCATCCTAACATGCTATTTATAACATAAAATAAAAACTAAATTGATTGACAGTGAAACGACAGACAGCTCTAATGTTAAACAAAGCCAAAGAAAAATCAATTACAATGACAAAACTGTTCAGAACCTGGTAGGGATTATATAATTTAAGGTCTGAATGTCAGATTAAACATTTAAAGTCTTTAAGCAGAAAACATTCATGTGTTTCAGTGTGTGCTGTTAATACAGCAACGTCCAAACATAGAATAACTAAAATCATGAACATATATTAATTAATGGCTGTAATATACCTTATTATTACTTTCAGTATTATTATTTTTACAGTTGTTGCTGCTACTTGTTTTTTAGTTCATGCAGTAACTCACATTATAATTTCAATTAAATAGCAGTCATTCTTTCCACTGTAATTATTATATTTTAACTGAACCTGTGTAAACAAGCGTGCTATATATTAAATGAGTGCATATATGTTATATTGGATTCATATATAAGTAAGATTAAATAGGCGCTGTAAGGATAATGGATAAGAAGTGAGAAAACATATATAACAAGTTTTCACTTCCACCCACTTGCCTGAATGTGTAAATCATAAAAGTTCTGACATTATGTTACAATGCTGTAAATATTCCTGCACATGCTCAAAAAATAATAGATGCTAATGCTAAAAGAGAATGTCACTAAGTGTTCACATTAAATATGAATATGATCACAGTCATGAGCTGTTCCTTAAACCAAAAAAAAGCTCAACTAAAACTACTCAAAAACTTAAAATCTAACAAATAGGTCAGATGGTGTGGAATGAAGATTAAAGCAGTGGAAGCCCAGAACGGTTGAAACTGGTCCAGACACGAGGAGCGCACCAGGATAAACACCAGGTACCGTTTACGCTAACTGAGATAAGCGTTACCAGAATGCTGGGGTCGAAATCAGAAAACAGACCAGGTATGTGGGAGCGGCGGAAGGTAAAACTGAAACCACAAAGTCAGTGAGATAACAAACCAGGTTCAGAAAATACAAAACATGCATGTAACTCTGAAACATAACGATAAAAAAATCAAATCAAGAAAAGAAAGTAAGCATGACATAAACACCGACATGACTAAATTTCTACGTCATTTACAACCCTGGAGAGATAAAAAGGAGGTTGAGAAGACAAAACAAAGTGCCTCTCTTAAAGAAAACCTCCTGAAGGTTTGATTTTAACATATTTTACATTTAAATGGATTTTCACTGTTATGTCTATATTTTTTATATCACATATGATTGAACTTGACTTTGTAAAGTGCCTTGAGATGACATGTTTCATGATTTGGCGCTATATAAATAAAATTGAATTGAATGTGGTGAATGTAAGCTCACATAATGTGGATTTATGTGGTGATTAGTCAGTGAGGAACAGGAAGTTAAGGGATATGTTGTCTGAGAGAACCAAAGGACCGGTACCCTCCCCGAGTGTTTAAAGCACTCTGTGCCGATCCCAGAATTCACCATTCTAGTTAAAAACTACAATTCTACCAACATTCAGGTAGATTTCTGTCGGTTCTGACCAACAGGGGGCTACATGTTAGCAAGCCATGAAGTGATTGTAAAAAAAACAAAGCAGCCGTGAATGGAAGTGGTTGAAAGTCTCACTTTTCTACACATAAGCAGTCTGTTTAACAGGTGAAAGTTTAACGGTTGTAATGTAGCTTTAAAATGTGATTCTGAAAACAAAATCAGTCGTTCCTCTTAAACTCCACGAGTCGGTCTATAGTTTTTTTTCCACATATCACATCCATATTATCCTGAATTTCTAAGTAATGTAATGCATGTGGTGGCTGGGAGAAGTCCTTATTTACCATAATATAGAACCTCAGGTCAAACATTATTGCCTTTATTTGGCTCAGACACTGTGAATAACTACTGCTGCAGTTGATTATCAGGACTAAAACCATTCAGAATGAATGCTACAACTAGCCAGGCTCTCCTAGAGCTCTTTTCCTCACAGCTAAGGCATGAACTGTTTTGTTAGCCTGTCTCCCATCCTTGGGTTTTTCATTCCTTTAGAAAGGATTACGTATAAGGCATGTTTTGCGATCATGTGGCAAGAATTGTTTTAAAAGAGAAAGGTTTGACACTCTAAAGTGATTTCTCCCACTTTCTTTCAGTCAGGTGTGAAGAACTGTTAATAAACCCTGGTCAGCTTGTGGTGTTGTGATCAAATGCAGACTTTTTTGTAACATCTAACACCAATGCTGAGCTTGAATATTTGGGGGCTTGTCCGGGATATTAATGTTTCATAGTTTGAAACAGAAGGTGCCTGGGTCTTTGTTTTCATGAAATAAATTCAAAACAAAAGTCGAATCAAGCTCTTTGTAAATAAAGTGAGCTGGTCTATCTCAAATCCAGTTTCACACTTCAACTCCATTTCCTCCCAGTGAACTCTAATTACGGTTCAGCTGCATAAAGTGAGATTCTGACTTGTTATACAGTCAAATTTTATCAAATCACAAACTCACTGGCAGAGGAATAACCTGAATTGGACCAAATGTTATCCACAGAAACTCAATGTTACAATTTTGATTTCATCTGCTGGGAGCTTTCATGCTACAACCAGCAGGCGGTTACCTGAGCCTCCAACAGTTGGTTCAAACAGTATGAGGATGCTTTATAGACAGATTACCAGCGCTTGATATAGTCTGAAAGGACTTTAAAACATTCTAAGTCCAGCTGATTATTCTGAGTAGAGTGCCAACACGGACTCAGTGCCACTTTGAAATCTGTTTCTGGCACCAGTGGTCCAGCTGGTACCTTTAGCACCAGCGCACCGCTCATATACCACCATTGTTGGCCTCTGGGGACCGTTCCAGACATCCTAAATCATTTACACACCCATCTCTGATCTGCATGAGCACCAAATTATATCCACACCAGACTGGTCCGCCTTTCCTACTCTGTAAATTGTGAAATTTTAATTTATAAGAATTAACAAATATGTTCCCTTTGGTTTAATGATTGGTTCTTCTGGTTGGCGGCATGACGTCAGTTGATGTTTCGGCCCTTTGTGGGTTCCTCTGTGTGGTTTCTCTGGCGTAATTAATTTCGGTTGACTCAACACAGTAATATCGTAGGATAACACGTCTCCTTAGCAGTAGAAAGGAATCATGTCTGCTCTATTTGGTCCAATTAAGATCATTTCTGAAATGCTTTGGACAATCCATAGATGGTCTGGGGCTTTTTTCTCTAAAAATAGACATGTAGTAAAACAGCTTCCCTTTAAAATTTGCTTTTAACTCAGAGGCTGACGGATCATCTGACCTTCACCGTCTCTCTGCAGTTTTAACAGCAGGAATGGAGACATGATGGAAGTAAAATCCCTCAGCTGAAAATGTTAGACAGAGGAGGCAGTTACTAGTTACATTTACTCAGTTACATTCACTTAAGTAACTTTTTGAACAAAATGTATTTTTTTTTGGGAGTCGTTTTATCGCACTGTACTTTTTACTTTTGAGTCACATTATTACTCAAGTATCACTACTCTTGAGTAACATTTCTGGCTCCTCTACCCGCTGTGAGTAACTTCATGGATAAATAACAAACTAGTTTTAACCAAAAATGCACCAGAGACACAAAAACATAGTTTATGTTAAAGTGAGACTTCTTATTTTTGCACAAGGTTTGTAATTTTTAAGTTATTTTCTATCTGCTGAGCTCATTGAGCCATTTGGAGGTGAAATGAACATACAGTAAACAGCAGATATTGTCTATATATATGTGTATCACTCTATATATATTGACTTTTTGTCTTTAAAATACCAGAATTTGCACATAACCTTATAATTCTGTCTGTCCGATTACATATTTTTTAAATATTAAATCATCAGCTGTCATGATTAGTTAGTACTTGTTTAGCCTTCTTACTGAATATTTTTTTGAGTAATTTCTTGGCAGACTACTTTTTACTTTTACCTGAGTAAAAATGTATTAAAGTAGTGCTACTCTTACTCGAGAGCAGTTTTTGACCCAGATGTTGTTTTTTTGGAGGCTTGACGTCTGGAAGTTAACGTTGGATGAAAAGATCAGGGTGGCCGTGTGTCCGTCGCTGCTCTGGGCTTATTTCAGAACGAAGATATTTTATTAATTTCACGGACCTTCCGGAGACGATAGTGCCAGGTTCACACAACAGTTGGGATTAAGTCTCTGTGAACAATCGCAGCATTATTAGTTTCCGCCTGGAGAAACTGTTAAAGATGTGAACGCTTTGAGTCATGTCTCACTGAGAGTTGGAAAAAAAAAAAAAAAATTTCACTCTTAACAAATTATGCAACTGATAAAAGGTCCTGCTGCAGATCCTGGAAGGCTGTTAGTGTGAGGAAGGTGAGGCGATCTTCCCGTCTACAGTTCAGGCTGTTTCTACAGAAAAAGGAACACGTAGCAGAAACTTGTGGGAATTCTCTGAGCCACGGTGAGACGTGTGAGAGGAGCGCCTGATTCACCAGGGAACTATTTAAAAATCACCGGCTCACACACACAAGTACCAACAAAGTCCAGGACTTTATCACAGCTTTCCTGGAGCTTCAGACCAGATTCCAGTTAAACTCCATGCTGAGTTTAACTTAAAGAAGTTTTTAGAATTATATTTAAACTGAAACGCCTCTAAGAAACTCAGAAAACCTCAATTTAACAGATTCAGTTAAAAATGAGTGGATAGACGCATCCATCCATCCATCCATCATCCATCATCCATCTATTCATCCATCCATCCATCATCCATCCATCCATCCATCCATCCATCCATCATCCATCCATCCATCCATCCATCCATCCATCCATCCATCCATCTGTTTATCATCCATCCATCCATCCATCTGTTTATCATCCATCCATCCATCCATCCATCCATCCATCCATCATCATCATCCATTCATCTCCATCCATCCATCCATCCATCATCATCCATCCATCCATCCATCATCATCCATCCATCCATCCATCCATCATCATCCATCAATCTATTCATCCATCCATCATCATCCATCCATCCATCCATCCATCATCATCCATCCATCCCTCCATCCATCCATCATCATCCATCCATCCATCCATCCATCCATCCATCCATCCATTTATTCATCTTCCATTCATCTATTTATCCATCCATCCATCCATCCATCCACCCACCAATCCATCCATCCATCCATCCATCCATCCATCCATCCATTTATTCATCTTCCATTCATCTATTTATCCATCCATCCATCCATCCATCCATTGATCCATCCATCCATCCATCCATCCATCCATCCATTGATCCATCCATCCATCCATCCATCCATCCATCCATCCATCCATCCATCCATCCATTGATCCATCCATCCATCCATCCATCCATTGATCCATCCATCCATCCATTTATTCATCTTCCATTCATCTATTTATCCATCCATCCATCCATTGATCCATCCATCCATCCATCCATCCATCCATCCATTGATCCATCCATCCATCTGTCCATCCATCCATCCATTGATCCATCCATCCATCCATCCATTGATCCATCCATCCATCCATCCATCTGTCCATCCATCCATCCATCCATCCATTGATCCATCCATCCATCCATCCATCCATCCATCCATCCATCTATCCATCCATCCATCTATCCACTGCATGAAATCATCGTCTAAAAACTGCCTTTTGGATTTACTCAGATCACTTTTGTTGGATATTAAAATTAGTTTGATGACCTGAAACTTTTAAATGTGGCATAAAAATCATAAAGCTGCTTTATCAGTGGGCGTGGAATGATTTTGTTCACGGCGCTGTAAGAAGTGTTGGTCTGTCGACCTTTGGGCTCTTTCTGCTGTCAGCTCTGCATCAGAGTGAGTTAGCTCAGTATTTACTCTGTAAATCAAAATGTCTACAATCTACCAAGAGTTCCACCATGACGGTGGAGCAAACCTCCCCAGTCAGCCTGAGTGGTTCCTTCTTTCTGTAAATATCCGTGCCAGCTCCCCTCAGAAAGCCTGGAAGAGTCCAACCTCCACAAACTTTGATCCTGTGGTTTGAAAATGATACAAAGCTTCTTCGCATCATATTTGAAAGGTAAAAACATGCAAATGCTGCTCCACATCTGAACCCTAGAGCTGACGTTTGGTGTGAAGCCCAGAACGGCGGCACATTAATCACAAGCCCATCTTTGTTCCGGCGCGTACGTCCAGATCCAGTTCAGCCGCTCACGCATGCAAAGCGTTTTACCTGGAGAGGGAGGCTGGTTTCTCCCCTGATGCTGATTAAAACAGCAGAGATGTATTTTTAAACGTGTTCAGGACCGATGAGCTAACGCTCCAGCTGATGTTCTGATGAACACACACTTTCCTGAGTTCTTAAAACGACAACAGGCGGCTGGCTGGGGAGCAGGAGGCCTTTCTGAGACTCGGCGGTTTCTATTCCTGGCGGCGCTCCCTCTGCGGGGGGGGCGAGCGGACGGGATGGCGGAGCGGGAACGGAGACTCCGCTCGTGTTGCACTGATTCCGCCTTCATGTGTCAAGGCTTGTGTCTGGGTTAGGAATGTGAGGCATGCCTGAATGCAGCACCTGACGTGTGTTTTGTTTGGTGCCCCAGGCTGCAGGAGGAGCACATTCTGCTCCTTTTTCTACCTCCATGTCCTCCTCACACCCCCCCCCCTCACGCTCTATCTTTATCCCCCCCTCGCTGCATATATGTGTGGCTTCAGATGCTGTTTTAATGCCGCCGCCTCGCCTTGGCCATAATCTCCGTCACACACAGCCAGGCCAGCTCACACCGGGGGCTCAGCCTCACCTCTGGGAGATTGTCTGGCCGGCCGTCAGCGTCGGGGGGAAAGAGATAGCAAAACAAAGAGGCTCTCTGCGATATTATCGCTTCCTCTCATCTGTCCTGCTTTATCTGCCTCTCCTTTTATTGCTTCATCGAGGTGGATTGCTGCCATTTGTCCTGCAGTCACAGCCACACTTCACACACTTAGCCTGTCCTCCACAGATTCGCTTCACACACCCACCTGGATCGTGAATTTGGTGAGAAAGCCCCTCCCAAAATCCAGAACTATTTATTTAATCAGGTTCCTCTTTAACAGACAAGTTATTTCATATCAGTATATATTTGATACGCCTTTGGAAAATCTGCATTTGTTCAGCAAGTTAATGAGTTTTAGGGTTTTGGGCGCAGAGTTTTATAGTTTCTGCTCTTCCATTTGGTACTTCCTGTTCAGCAGTTTAAGAAATTCTTCGTTACAGACATTTATATATTCAGAATATGTAACTTTATGCAGCCTTTAAGGTCAAGGTATCTGAACGTCCACTTATTATTTAGCCCCTCTGACCTGTGATGCATTCTGGGACAGAAAGGCTTCTCACACTTATGGCTCCTTCTTTTAGGTCCCAATCAGTCGTTGAGTTTAATTTATAATGTTTTCTGGTGGTTTTGATTTTATTTCCCATGAATAAAACTCCAAATGAACCAACGTCTGCCACCGTGAACCACACAGAGACGTTGATGTGACCGGGCCGGGAGAACCAGATGTAGAAACAGAACCGAGATGCTGTGTTCTGAGTTGCTAGAAGACACGGAGAATTGAATCATGCAGAAACATCGGTGTGATTCTGCGTGTCACTTCAAGCAAAACTATCTGAGAACAGATTATAAGGAGGCATCCTGAAAGTTGCATAGAGCTCATTGCTTTAGGAAAAAGGACGTTCTTTGCCGGCTCCTGATGGGGTCCGCTCGGTGCAGCGGCCACTCCTTAACACGTGACAGAGGGTGAGGTATGCAATGAACCCCCTGCAGGAGAAGGACTCCCAGCAGGAGCGAGGAGCACACACCTCCAAATTGCACCATGCTCGGCTGTGCTGTTTGCTCTGAAACTGAAAGAAGCTGCAGGGTTTTCCACGCTGTAGCTTAAATGTTATATGTGTACGTCACTTTTTCAAGAATAAAGGGGCTTTGCTGGTCTTGAGGAGAAGAAATAAACAGCTAATTAAATTCATGCTGACACGATACAACCACACAAACAGGTTAGATTTAATTACACACAGATCAATCTCATCCTATATGCAACAGTTTGGATCATAATGCCAGTTAAATGTTATCTATGTAAGGCAAACCCAGCTGATTATTACTTTGAGTCATTGACTTTGTATCCGTCCCTTCCTTCTCAGCAAGCATGTGGCGACAGTGGACAGGTAATTGGTTAAAGTCACTGACTTTCAGCAGTGCCTCCTACTGGGTAAGCACGCAGCAGCAGTAAAGAGGACGGACTCCTTTTTACAGGAAGGAACCAACTGCAGAACCACGCAATGATTGGTTAAAAACACAGATTAAGGACTTCATGTCCTCGCCTGACAGCCCCTACCGAGGCGTGCCTAGAGAATGTTGCAACATACTAAAATCTGGGTGCAGGGCTGCATGCTCAGTGGTGCATTGCACAGAAAACACATTCATCTGGATTTTCTGATGCTGCTTGTAAGGGGATTAAATTACTGATGGTATTTTATGATATGAGAAATTCCTATATTGTCCCACAATCAGCGACAACAACACAGACGCGAAGCAATAAAAAAAAACACGCTGATCTAAAGTTGGTTCTAAAACAACAGAGGATTAGCTTTATCAGAAACAGCAAAAATAAAGTAAATACCAGAGTAAATATTGCACAATTATTGATAATATGGCATACGCGTGTAAAAAAGATTAAATTAACTAATTTACAGAACAACATGAGCTAAAGTGCATTATGCATAATAGTATGCATTGTATGTAGGGCTGGACAATATAGAAAAAAAACATATCGATAAAATAGAAATCATATTGATTATCGACAATTATCGTAACATATATATACTTATATAAGTGCAGCCCTGGCTAAAGACACAAACACTGAATTCAAACTAAACTCTTTATCCAAACAACTTTTTACCAAAACTGCAAGTTTTTAAAAAAGAAAAAAGAACGCATGCTCTCTGAATTCTCTGAAGGGGGCGGAGCTTGGTTCCTGGGTCTGCGTTGTGATTGGCTGGGAGGATGTAATCATATAATATTAACCTACATGATAGAATGCTAAAGGAAGGAAAACTGTTATTCTATTGAACTTTTTATTGATTCTTTTTTTCTATCATTGATACATGTCTATCGATTGATAAATTTCATTATTGAATTATCGTCCAGCTCTGATAGTATTGCGTAGAGAACAAGCCTAAAGCCTTGGTAGAGGTGCAGAAACCTCCCACATGTACAGAGAAAACCTGTAAGTAGGACAAGGTCACAGAAACTGTGGCGGCGGTGACACTGTGCTGAATTTCCTTTATAGTAAAATGATTATTTTTTTCAAATTTGGTCCAATTAGGTCACTTTGAACACCCTGAGGTCTCTGAGACTATAAGGTAGCTCAGGTCCAACTCAGCATAAAATACATTTTAAATAAAGGTTTGCTACCAGCTGCCTGTAAAAAAAAAAAAGACACTTGTTCCCATTTGTTTATTTCAAATCATGAAAAAAGAAATTAGCTGTTCAACAACAATAATCTGGGAGTCCTAAAGATCAGTTAGCTGAAAACTCAGGGAGTAAACAATCAGCTGATCAGCTGCATCAGGAGTATAATGGCTTGATTTATTAAATGCATTACTTCCAGTTACTGTTTATCTGCCGGCTGGCACTCCTCTTGTCCACTTTCCTAATATTTTCTAGTTATACTCTATATTAACACAATGCATGGCCTAAAAGCACAGAGAGGAGGGACAGGTGACATGTGTGCATGGAGCTATGGTATCTATTGGAGTTGTTTTATTGCAGCATCGTATCAAACACAGAGTTAAAACCCAGAAAAAGCAGGAAGTAGCTGAATACGCGTCACTTTTGTATTTTATTTGTAACAGTGGGGCTCAGGTCCAGTCCTCCAGATCTACCGTCCTGCAACATGCAGATGCATTCCTTCTCCAATGCCTGAATCTAACAAATGTTTCCTTACAGACCTTTTCCTGGTGAGAGGCTCAGCCGTTTGCTGGAGAAGGGATGCGTCTAGATCAGGGCTCTGCAGCCTGTGGACCTTCCACAGTGGCTCTTAATAACTTTGGCTACAAATTATACTTTTATTATGGTATTTAAATGTAATAATGATAATAAATGCAGGTTATAGTAGTTTTCTTCTTGGAATAATTGCTTTTAAAGTTCTCAACAGAATGATGCTAGAACTGCCTGTAATATTTCATTTTAAATCAATATATTTTCATTATGTTGGAAACTATGATTTTTTATTTTTTACATCATTATCCACAAATATCAACATCCCGTCCATCCTCTTTTATTTAGGCTTCATAATCGACATAAAAGGGCGTTTCTTTAACGATGAACACATATTTCCTGCAGTAGATCTTTATCACAAGTTATAACTTGTCTTTTTTTCCAAAGGCCTGGCAACATTTGTGGCTCTGAACGAGTTTAATTCAAGTGGACTGTAGGAAAATTGTCTCTTTGGACCGTAAAGGTTGCAGACTCCTGGTCCAGAAGCTGCTGTTTGCACCAGACTGCCATCAGAGTTATTCTCCTCTTGAACATTTTTAGTCGTTTGCCTCGTCTTTGTCAGCTTTCACTTTTGCTTCACTCCTTTCTTTCACACCTGGATGGAGTTTCTGAAGAACCCTCATGTGAGATGCATCCTCATCCCTGCCGGGTTCACTGGTTTCTCTTTCTTTTTCCCGCCGTCAGATCCTCCCTGGCTGTCGACTCCAGCTGTACGTATCTGGACATCCTGCTTCTGCAGCGCTTTTTACTTTGCCTTTTGTCTCAGTAAGTCAGTGTGGACCCTGAGCAGCTGCCTGTTTATCACCACCTCAACACGTTTCACTTCAAGGACCTGTTTTTTAACGAAGGGGGGGGAGATAACCCTCGGTTTCCTCCTGCTGACTCTGGAATCGGTGTCACTGCAGCTGCTGAGGCTGGGAAAGTGGAAATTCATTCACCTCGCCGCACACACGCCGTTTCCTGGCGGTATCCATAGCAACAGGCCGGGCCAGCCAATGGGGAGGCTTGGAAGGAGGCAAAGCGATGGCAGCGTGTGTGTGTGTGTTAGGAGGCGGCGATGCTTCGCTCACACACACACACGGGGTCAGCTCGGCGTTTCTCACACAGCGAGCGGCTCGGTTACTCAGCGTTGCATCAGACGCTGAATGTTTCTGACAAGACCGACTTCACCTCAGAGCCTCTTCCTCACGTCCCGTCCCTCATCCTCTGCTTCCTGTTGCTTTCTCACGTTACAGACGGCTGTTTACCGGCCGGCCTTTAGACGCTGAGCCGACTCATAATCAGACTCAGTTAGATGGGGAATAAAAATGATTAACTTTGGTGTTAAACTCAGTTTCACTCGTTTGGAGATAAACTCAGCGGGCATCTTTGTTTTATAAACTTGTGTTTTTCTTTTATAAGCAGGAAGCGTTAATCAATTTAACAACAGCAATAGATTCCTCTATAGTTAAGTCCAGAAAGCTTTAAGGAGAAACACAGGACCAGGTTCACTTTCTATGGGAAACAAAAGCAACAGCAGGACTAAATGAAAGCAAAAGGCGCTTTCAGTGTCTATTCAGCAAAGGGACACAGCTGAATACATTAGAAGTACTTGGTTTGGATAGGAATAAGAAAGACTTTATTAAAAGCTGTTGATAGCAATAACTGTGTCAATGAGTCCAGGAAAACCACAGCAGCTAAACACAGGAACGCTGGACGGGGGGTACTTTCTGTAGGAAAATAACCCAGACAGGACTAGAGAAATCCAGCTCTGGTAATACCATACATCTTTATTTATAAAGCGCTTAAAAACAGCCAACAGCTGAGACAAAGTCCTGTACATTGCTACAATATAAAACACATATTTATATTTTATTTAAATAAATAAAATATAAAGATAATGCATGAAAACGCTTAAAAGAAACAATAAAACCAGTTTAAAATGAAAACTAAGTCTCCCTATAGTGGAAAAAGACAAAGAATAATAGTCATAATGGTTCCAGGAAGAGACCCAGTTAAATACAGAAGTACTGAGCCAGGTGTACTTTCTATGGGGAAGAAAAACCAAGGAGAGCACAAAGTCAGTTCACACAGAAACAACTACCCAGGGATACTTTCTATGGGAAACAAACATGAGATTAACGTTGCTTTCAGACACTGTTCGGCTGCAGAGGTTTATCCATTTATTGTCTTATATTTCTTCTTTTGACATCTACTTCTCCTTTGATCCCAGTTTTTCTTTTATAGACACATAGAAGCATTTCCTACAGGCTTGTTGAACTGCCTTTTTATCTTAAATTATTTGAATTTTAGCAAAAATGTGAGTGGTTGAATTTGGTAGGAGGTTTATAAGGAACTATAAATATTTCCACAAATTATTACAGCTAATAAAATGTTAAATTGTCACACTGAGCAAAAAACAAAAGATATTTATTGTCTCATTAAAAGCGAGTTAAAAAGAGAGAGGTATAGACTTTAAGCCCAGGCGTGGAAAGTGACATATCCGTGTTAAAACGGTTTAAGAAAGCTGCACAGCTGAGTCTGTCATCCATGATTTACTCTGTTTTTATTGCTTCTCTTTTGGGGGGCAAGAAGATCGCGTCTCCGCTGTTAATCCGGCCCGCGATGCTGTGTTTGGTTCAGCTGTTTTTCCAACTGGGAGAAGAGGAAGAGTGGGCGATGATTCAGAGCTCTGGAAGCTGCGAGTACAAAGGCAGAGAGAAGTCCAGAGAAAACCAACGACAGACACATTAAAAGGCATTAAAGACAGGCAATTAAAAATACAACACGCGATTAAAAGAATAGATTCCTAAAGTCAACAACAAAATGACTCCCTAATGTTATTTCTGTCTTTTTATTCTCAACCAGTAGGTATTGACAGGGTTCTAATCTCTGACAGCTAAAGATCAGGAGACATAAAGAAGAGTGATGCTTCTTTGTTAGCTAGAATCTAGTCATTGCAGTAGTTAACTGTGTCCTTTTGTGATATTTAGCTGTCTTTGTGCACGCTTTATAAAACTGCACTGCAAAAATTAAACTAAAAATAAGCCAAATTTTCTTGAAATTAGTGTATTTGTCCTTGATTTGAGCAGGTAAAAAGGATGATTTGCCAATAGAATGAGAGTTTTGCTCTTAAAATAGGAACAGCTCATCTCCATCATCTTATTTAGAGGGCAGAATATATAATTATCTTATTTTAGGGGTCAAAATACTAATTCCATTGGCAGATCGTCTTATTTATGTGCACAAATCAAGGTCAAATGCACTCATTTTAAGAAAATGTTACTTATTTTTAGTTCCGTTATTGCAGTGTGGTTGTTTGCTGGGCACTAAGAGTGTTGAAACCGTGAATTCATCGAGTAAATTTGCTGATAAAAGCTTACAGGATCACCTCAATAACTGCCAGTAGCTGTTCTGTCTGAAGAAACTCTTCATTCCAACATTGCTTCAGCATTTTTGGGTTTGCAGGCATTAATTTCTGCAAATCTCTCTGCAGGTCCCACCACAGCACTTCAATCAGGTCAAGGTCCTGACTTTGACTAGGCCGTTGCAGTGTCTTTATTCTTCTTTTTTAGCAGCTCTGTTGTAGATTTATTGCTGTGTTTGGCACCATTATCCTGTTGATGACCCAGTTTTATACCAAGCTTCAGCTGATAACAGAGGAGATTATGGTGGACTCAGTCAGGGAAAGGTGTCCAGGTCCAGTGGCTATAGCCCAAATCACTGGACCTCCACCACCGTGCTTACCAGTTGGTTTGGGGGGTTATTTAGTGTTTTTCAAACCCAGTGCCATGCATTATGGCCAAACACCTCTGTCATGGTCTAATTTGTCCAAAGGACTTTGTTCTACAAGTGACGGGTTCATTTTCACGTCTAAGTTGTGCTGTCATATTCTTTTAGGAGAAGATATCAACAAGTCAGTCTTTTTTTGTCCTGTCACATTCTTTAACCTTTAACATGCAAACGGAGGCCTGTAGAGTCTGAATTGGGTTCTTGGATGAGTTTTTATCCTTTCACTGAGCATTGCTCTGTCCTTGAGGTAAAACTGCTGGGACGTCCACTGGTGGGAAAACTGGCAGCTGTCTTAAATGTTTTCTACTAGTAAAGGTTCCTATAAGGTCTAAGGTCATTGCTGTTGTTTTTCAGTTCTAAATCTATATAAAGCAGAGAAGCAAACTTCCAAAACGACTGTATTTAAGCAGCTATTCACACTCATGATCATTCAGAGACCCAAAAATCTAAAAAAAGACTGAAAGTTTACATTTACCTATCTTGATCTTTTGTCTGTTGTTTTTTTTTTCAGGGTCGCCACGTCAAAACAGGGCAGCTCGCTGCCATCAAGGTCATGGACGTCACCGGAGTATGTGTCGCCCACAGCCTCTTCCTCCTGCCTCACAGCAGCACTCATGAAGTTTTTACAGCTTAAAAAAAATCCCTGTGCTGAATCTTTATCTTTTTCTTCAGGATGAGGAAGAGGAGATTAAAGCTGAGATCAACATGCTGAAGAAGTACAGCCACCACAGGAATATTGCAACCTATTATGGAGCCTTCGTCAAGAAAAACCCTCCTGGAGTGGATGACCAGTTATGGGTATGAGTTTTTTTTAATAAACAGATGTTATCGATAAAAACAGGACGATGTGTGACGTACGTTTGTTGCTCTGACAGCTGGTGATGGAGTTCTGTGGGGCTGGATCGGTGACGGACCTGATCAAAAACACCAAAGGAAACTCTCTGAAGGAGGAGTGGATCGCCTACATCTGCAGGGAGATCCTTAGGGTGATGCGCAAAAACCAAAAATAAATAGTTTTATCTTAAAAACAAAAGCTCTAATCTAAAGGGAACCCAAACAGGTTCCCTGAGGAACGCCAGTAAATCATTATTTCTCCCAGAACTTGTTCTAGGCTAAAATTTACGGCGTGTTTTCTGCATCTTTCTTCAGGGATTAACACATCTCCACCAGCACAAGGTCATCCACAGAGACATTAAGGGTCAGAACGTGCTGCTGACAGAAAACGCTGAGGTTAAGCTAGGTGAGGAACCGCTAAACGCCGCTAGCATAAAACCCCGGTCCACAGCTTCCTCAGCACTGCTCATGTGTTTCTGCAGTGGATTTCGGTGTGAGTGCCCAGCTGGACCGCACGGTGGGGCGAAGGAACACGTTCATCGGCACGCCGTACTGGATGGCCCCAGAGGTCATCGCCTGTGATGAGAACCCGGACGCAACGTACGACTTCAAGGTACACCCGATGGCTGTGGGGCTGTGAGCTAAAGGTGGATTTAAATCTAAATGGAGTAAAAAAAAACATTTAAACAATTGAGTGTCCAAAAAAAAAAGTCATTCACTGCTGTTTGTGGGACTATATTTTGAAAATCTTTTGGCGCAGGAGTTAGGGAGTTCGTCCTGTAATTGGCTGGTTACAGGTTCGATCCCCCGCTCTGACCGTCTGTCGTTGTGTCCTTGAGCAAGACGCTTCAACCGAAAAGCCTGCTGGTGGTGGTCAGAGGGCCCGGTGGTGCCGATGTATGGTGGCCTCTCTACTGTCAGTCCGCCCCAGGGCAGCTGTGACTACTAACCTAGCTCACCACCGTCAGGGTGTGAATGGGTGAATGACTGTAATGTGAAGCGCTTTGGGGTCGTTGGACTAGTTAAAGCGCCATACATTTACCTTTTGAGGATCTTAAACTATTTTAGCACCTAAAACCTTTAAAGGACTGCAAACTTTGAAGATCCAACCTTAGGAGGACTTCAAACCTTATAAGGACCACAGACCTTTTGAGGACCTCCGGACCCTTGGAGGAACGTAAATGCTTACAGCATCCCACATGTTTAAAGGGCCTCAAACCTTTTGAGAATTAAAATCTGAAACCTTTAAAGGTCTTTGAACCTTTTGAGGACATCAACCCTCATGATGATCTCAAGCTTTTTCTTAAACTCAAACCCTTTGAGGACCTCAAACTCTGTGAGGTCCTCATACGTATTAAGGAACTTAAACCTTTTTAGGGACCTCGGACCTTTAGAAAGTTAAACTCTTTGAAGACCTTAAACCTTTTAAGAGCGTCATACCTTCAAAGAACCTCAAACTAAAGGTGATCTCAAACCCTGTGAGGAACTCTAGCCTTATGACCAGACTACCGTCGGTGGGAATTGAAGAAGGCTTCTTGTTTTGGACTTTCTTTTGACTTCCCGGCTGCCAGCCCCTAAAGTTCAGCACCTCCACAGTAACATAATCAGACTGCTTGTAGATGTGGAGGAGGATTGCAAAGCGACCTTTAGCGAAATCATTACATCTGTTGGTTTTTGTATTCTTCCAATCCCGGATTAGTACCATTGTACTGAACAGACAGAAATAAGAAGGTTCCTTTGAGAAGCGGGGAGTGTGGAGCGGTTGCTGTTTGAAGGATGTGCAGCATTGAGGACAGAATGAACCCCCCGCGGCGAGCGGGTGGAGGATGAGCGCCTACACCATTAACTACGACCCTCCGGGGTTTAATGTGTCAGAGGAGCCTGAGTTTATCTTCCTGTAAGAAGCCAGCAGTTGTTGCCGGCTGAAACTAAACGCAGAACAATGTGATTGTGTTGAAACGGAGGCAGAACGCAGCAGCAGTGGCAGATGGGTAATGTTTCTGTCTGTATTTTTATCACTTGACGAGAACACTGACCCGTGGACCCGTCTCTCAGAAAGTGGAAGTGTTGAGTGGGTTACACGTTGTGAGGATGTGCTTGTCTCTCTGCAGAGTGATCTGTGGTCGCTCGGCATCACAGCCATAGAGATGGCAGAGGGAGCGCCGCGTAAGTGTGATTACACCCCTGTCAGCTGACAACCAGCACAGTTTGTCTCCAAAGACACTAAATCAGAGCTGCTTCTTTCTAATTTTCCCTTCCGTTCCCTTTTTATTTTACATTTCATTTTCTCCTGTCTTATAACATTCCTCTGCTTTTACCTGTGCTGTGTATTCCTTTTCTTTTCCTTTGTATCATTCCCATTCATTTCCTTCTCTTTATTGTACTTTTCCTTTCCTTGCAATTTCTCTTGATCATTTGTGGTCCTGCTTCGTCTCCTCCTCAGCTTTGTGCGACATGCATCCGATGAGAGCGCTCTTCCTCATCCCCAGAAACCCCGCTCCAAGACTCAAGTCAAAGAAGTGGTGAGTCTCACGAACTCAGGAGCATCGGTGGAAGGATAACGATTTTTCAGATGTTAAAAGTTACCTTTCATTTTATCATTTATTTATTTTTATTTATTTATTTTATTTTTATTTTTTATTTTGTTTTATTACTTTTATTTATTATTATCATTAGTAGTAGTAGTAGTAGTAGCAGTAATAGTAGTAGTAGTAGTAGTAGTAGTATTATTAATGTTTTATTTTTAAATTTTTATTATTATTTTTTATTGTTTATTTATTTATTTATTAGTTTTTATTATACTTTTTTATAATTTTCTTTCATTTTAAATTTTTAAATAGAATTTTATTTTTTATTTTTAATGTTTATTTTTATTTATTTATTTATTTTATTTTTATTTATTTAGTTTTTTTATTTATTATTATTATTAGTAGTAGTAGTATTATTAATGTTTTATTTTTTAATTTTTATTATTTTTATTATTTTTTATTGTTTATTTATTTATTATTTTTTTAGTTTTTATTATACTTTTTTATAATTTTCATTCATTTTAAATTTTTAAATATAATTTTTTTTTATTTTTAATGTTTATTTTTATTTATTTATTTAAATTTTTATTTTGTTTTATTTATTATTATTATTATTATTATTAATTTATTTTTGTATTATTTTTATTGTTTTTATTTTTATTTTATTTTTTTATTATTTATTATTATTATTTATTATTATTATTATTTATGTTTTATTTTTAAATTTTTATTATTAATTTTTATTATTTTTTATTTGAACTTTTTTGTTATTTTTTATAGTTTTTTTTTTTACAATTTTCTTTCATTTTAAATTTTTAAATTTTTATTATATTTAATGTATTTATTTTGAAAAGACTTTTCATCAGTCTTTTCATCAGACTGATGAAAAGATGACTGTGAGTTGTGCGCCGGCAGGTCGAAGAAGTTCCAGTCGTTCATCGACAGCTGCCTGGTCAAGAGCCACAGCCAGCGGCCGAGCACCGAGCAGCTCCTCAAACATCCGTTCATCAGAGACCTTCCCAACGAGCGGCAGGTCCGGATCCAGCTGAAGGACCACATCGACCGCACCAAGAAGAGGAGGGGAGAGAGGGGTGAGCCTGCACCCCCCCGACCCCCCGACCCACCGCCCACTTCCTGACGGCTGCTGTAACGCAGCCAAAGCTAACGTGAAGTGTTCGCTCTCTTTCAGACGAGACAGAATATGAGTACAGTGGAAGTGAGGAGGAGGATGAAGAGCGGGAGATTGGAGAGCCCAGGTAGGAACAACGGGCCTGAATTTAAGACGCAGGTTAGGATTTAAAACGCCTACAGATGCAGCCTTAAACATTAGGCCCTTATGGTGCGTCACCTCACAACCAAGAACTAAACTAGACCCGGCGTCTTCATTATAAAGTTGACATTTTAGCTAAATTAGACCAGTCAGCATTGCATGCTATAAATAGCAGTCTGTGTGCGTTCTCCAGAGAACATAGACGATCAGCAGCTACCCTGAGATCTCCACAGGGCTGCCAACATCTACAAAATCAGCTTTTTCCATAACAAACGGAGAACTGAAAGCTTTAAAATAAATATAAAACAGCAACTTTGCTCCAATATGTTCACTCTTACCTACAGAAGGCTGACAGTCAGCATACACTGCAAAAAGGGAACTAAAAGTAGGTGAAATTTTCTTGAAATCAGTGTATTTTTCCTTGATTTCAGTAGCAAAATAAGACTATTTGCCAATGGAATAAGAATGTTGCACTTAAAATAGGAACAATTCTTCTACATCTTCTTATATCAAGTGCGGGATGTCTAATTATCTTATTTTAGGGGTAAAAATTATTGTTCAGTTGGCAAATAGTCTTATTTAGCTCCTCAAATCAAGGAAAAATACACTCATTTCAGGAAATTTTCTTACTTTTAGTTCCCTTTTTGCAGTGTACCTGAGAATTTCACCAAGCAGAAAAAAAATCTGACTTTTAAGCCAAAGCTGAAAATCTACAGATTTCAGCCACCAGCCGACTTCTAGTCAGGGAATTACCTGCCAGGTAAACGCCAGCATGGGAACCTACACACATCAGCTGGAGCTTCTCTGCGTTAAGGTAACACCTGGAGACACCGCTCACCTGCCAGGCCAGGTAGATGCTGCAGCTTTAGGTCTTTACGTGTCACAGAGCTGCATACAGCTAAGCTAACCCCAGACAACTGCACATTTTACCCTTTACACAGCAGCAAATGCTGCATTTTTCTTGCAAACATTTAGCAAGCCTGACGATTATATGGCGTAGTTTGTTCCTGAGTAGCACCCAAAACCATGTGGATGTTTAAGGAAAAGTTTAAAAAAAACTTACAGAAATAAAGCTAAAAGATTTAAAACTGCAGTAGAAGAACCACCAGAACATAATGGCAACGGGAGGATCTGACAATGCTTAAAAGAATGGGATTATACACACAGAGAGGGAGTGATTGATGGTGAAATGGACAGGTGAGACCAGGGCTGGACGATATCGATGATAGAAAAAAGGGTCAATATAAGTTCAATAGAATAACAGTTTTCCTTCCTTTAACATTCTAGCCAATCATGTAGGTTAATATTACAGTCATTACATCCTCCCAACCAATCACAACGCAGACCCAGGAACCAAGCCCCGCCCCCTTCAAAGAGTTCAGAGAGCATGCGCTCTTTTTCATTTTTTTTTAAAACTTGCAGTTTTGGTAAAAAGTTGGTTGAGTTTGAATTCAGTGTTTGTGTCTTTATCTAAAAATAGGTCGCTAATAAGCAGCAGCATAAAATGACCCAAGCACTTAAAATATATATTTTGAATATGTTGATAATTATCGATAAAAATTAATTTTATTTGTATTTTATCAATATGCTTTTTTTCTATATCGTCCAGCCCTAGGTGAGACTAATATACTGAAAATGGAGCAGCGGCTTCCATAAACTACTTACAGTGGAAAGTCAGACACTTTTTTCCTTATTTTCTGCTCTTCTAGCGATAAACTGAGATTGTTGACTTTGCTGCAGCTGATCAGTCAAGACATTAGCCATGACTTCATCCAACTGCCACACGAATTTTGAACAAACTTTTAAATTGTTGCGAAAATAAAAATAAAATGTGAATTAGGCGTGTTTCCATCCACTTGTTTGTAGCGAATGAACCCGGCTGTCGTTACATCAGAAGTTGATGTTACGCTGTAATGCCTGTAATAAACAGGAAGTAGAGGTTTCAAACTAGCACATCTGAGAAAAACGGAGAGAGTTTTTTTTTAGGAATGCGTTGCGATAAAAGAAGTCGGGATTGTTCTGTCCTGTCGGCTGGTATTGGCGATGTTAGCTGGTGTCCGAAGACGTAGGAAAATAAATGCTTTTCTACGCGTGTAGAGGAAACAGCTGATCAGTCATGTGACGTAAAATGTTCACTACGTCAGAACTTATTCAGCAAATGTGTTTCCATCTCCCATTTTGTGCTTTAACTCTTTTTCGGGAATCCAAAAGCAGACTCAAGTGGACGAAAAAAATGTTTTTGTGAAATTTTGAAAATTATTTAGAATTTTGGTGTTTCCATCAACCTTTTCTAATACGATACTTCAAAAGGTGCATAAAAAACATGGAAACACGGATGTTGTTTATTGTGTCTGTAAAACTGGTTTCAGCAGAGACAGAACTCACATTTGTGAATGTGTTTGCAAGTGAAACTCGTACTTCTTTTTTGTCCTCTTGGGAAATCTGGAAGTATCAGACGGGACAATCACAGAGCTATATAATACACTGGAGTGCTGATTTTGACGAAAAACTGAAGTCACTGGCCGCCATCTTGCTACTCCCTACTCTCACAGAATCCCACAGGATTTGGTTGCAACAACAAGCAGTTTTCTGGCTGAGTGAAAACGTTTCACAGGTAATTCTACAGTCAGTGGATGTACTAACACTATCAACTACTAGGAAATTAGGTGCTGAAATATTTTACATGTTATTCATATTAAATATAAATATATGTGTATATATATATATATAAATACGTGTATATGTATACATGTATGTAAATATATGTTTTTGTATATTGTTATTTATATATTTAGAAATGTTATATATATATATATATATATATATATATATATATATATATATATATATATATATATATATATATATATATATATATATATATTTAAATAAATAAAATGCAAAATATTTCAGCACATGACTTTCTCAGTACTTGATAGTTTTAGAACAAAACATAAACGTATATGGCATTTGACATTTTAAAAGTCTTAAGTCCCCCCTGAACATGAGAAAATCATTGTTATTCAATGCCGTAGCGTACATATTCCCTAGTTACTGGAGGGAAATAGGGAGTACCAATATGGCGGCTGGTGGCTTCAAAGCGACTCGTTCTAACAGCGGCTATTAGCACTCCAGTGTATAATATAGATCAGTGGGGACAATCACAGATGCTAAAGCTAAAAAGCTAAAAAACTAAAAAAGGACTCTGACATTTCTCTCTCTAAACATGAAAATGAAAAAATGGTTATGGCGTTAACGGACGGTTATGGATTGGAGTCGGTTGAGTGTTTCTGTGATGCTAAATTAAATGTGATTATGAAACAAAAAGCCCAGTTTTCAGCCGGTGCTAGATGGTGCCGCCCTCTGACTCTCGCCCTATCGGCTGCTTTCCAGCTCAATCATCAACATTCCCGGCGAGTCCACTCTCAGGCGGGACTTCCTGCGCCTGCAGCTAGCCAATAAGGAGCGCTCGGAGCTGATTCGCCGTCAGCAGCTTGAGCAGCAGCAGAACGAGGAGCACAAGCGCCAACTACTGGCCGAGAGGCAGAAACGCATCGAGGAGCAGAAAGAGCAGCGGCGACGGCTAGAGGAGGTAGCGTCAAGTCTTTTAGGTTTCCACAAAAAATATTAAAGGCACAATCTGGCTAATAATAGATGTTCCACATGAATAAAACCTCATAATCCTAACGCAACATAAATGAGCGTAATGAGAGGATGCCTGCAGCTGTTTTAGGTTGTGGAACGGCGTCTCAGATGAGGTGTTAGGGGAAAAAAAGCACACCTGTGTTGTTGGCACCTCGGCACATCAGAATGCCAGAGAAGCACACCTGACATGCACAAACACACACAGGTGACACACTGTTGTGTGAAATGTTTTCCGCCCACAGCAACAGCGTCGGGAGCGGGACCTTAGGAAACAGCAGGAGCGGGAACAAAGGAGGCGCTATGAGGAGATGGAGCAGCTCCGCCGGGAGGAGGAGAGGCGGCACGCAGAGAGGGAGCAGGTAGGAAAACACCTGGGCGACCAGTCAGGAAATCTTACATAATCTGTGAGGGATAAAAATGGGATTTCATACCCATTTAAAGCTAACACTTATTTACATTGTATTTTAAAGTAAACGTTTGGCTGATTGTTGAAGCACTTGGGTCAACTCCTGTTGCTTTCAGCGTTTTAAATTAATTTAACTCCGTAATGGAGCACCAGTCTCAAAAAAAATAAATGTGCATCAGTATTAAAGGACCATATCATCTAAATCTGACCGAGTGCGTAATGGGCCTCACTGACGTCTATAATTTTATTGCTGAGTAAAATTTTTTATTTTTTTTAAAGAAATGGACCTGTAAGAGGGGAAGGAGCGTTTGAGAACCTTTCTTTTACCAAACCATACCGTTTATTTCTAGAGCACTTTACAAAACAACATAGAAGCTGTTTGAAAGTGCTGCACAAAAAACAAATACTTAAAAATACCTACATAAATGTAAGCAGAAAGGAAAGAAAACAAAACAGGTACAATTAAAACACGGATAAAAGTGTGTTTTCAGACGAGTTTTAAAAACATCAAGAGACGAAACCTGCCTGACCACCAGAGGCGGTTAATTCCACAATTTAGAAACCAGAACTACAAAAGCTCTGTCTCCTCTGGATGTATAAAGTGACTTTGGGTCGGATTAAAGCATCTGATCGCTGATCTAAGAACATATAGAGGTATGTAGGGGTGGTACGGTTCAGATAAATAGGGAGGGGACAGCCCATTTTGACTCTTAAAAGCAAATAAAATAATTTAAAAATGGACTTGAAACTTAACAGGAAGCCAGTAGATGGCTGCTAAAACCAGATTTATGTGTTCACGTTTATTTTTACCAGTTAAAAACCGTGCTGCAGCATTCTGTACCAGCTGTAGCCGTGAAAGAGCGGCCTGACTGACACCAATTATTAGAGAATTACAGTAGTTCAGACATGAGGTGATAAAAGCACTTAATAACATAATACCTCTACTTATTAAAAATATAACTGCAGGTAAAATAATGCATTTGTGCACAACCCAACATATTACACCCAGTTAGCATTAGCATATTAATGCTTAAAAACGTTTCCACACCTATCCAGGAGTCTTTGTTGGTTCTGGCGGCTCGCTCTGAGCAATCTGCAGTTGGAGCGCTGCTGTTTTTAAGGACATGGAGGTCCATCCGCAGGTGTTGAAACATTCTCAGAAAGAACTAAACGAAAGTCCGGCTTCCTCCGATTTAAGCCTGTTTACTGTTGGTCTAATATTGTTATTACCACACTGTGTGCATTGCGGTCGAATGCTAACATTAGCATTAGGAAGCCGATGTTATTGTTAGCGTGCTGGGACATTACCTGTAAATTAGTAACAATAGCATTGAAATTAGGATCCAAATGTTAGCATTCAGATTCTAATACTCTATAAAATGCTCCAAGCATGAGCTATAGGGTGGTATTAATCAGGTTAGCATGCTAGCATTACACTCCACTGTAGAGTAGCAGGCAATGTCTGCAGCTTTGATAACCGGGGACCCGGGTACGAATTGTGGTTGGGTAAAAACTTAAAAAGCGTTAAAACTCTGCCCAGTAAGTTGTAAATGAATACCGCACCCACTTCCATGCTAACACTAGTAACAGGATGCTAATATTATTGTTCGTTTGCTAGGGGAATAGCATTCAAATTGTGATGCTAGTAATAGAATAAGAATATAAACTCTAGTTTTAGGATTCAAATATTATTTTAGTATGCTTTGAATACTCATAGTAGAATGCTAATTATAGTGTTATTGTTAGCATAGCAGCAATAAGATCAGGATGCTGTACACGCTGGTATTAAAATAGTAAAAACAGCATTAGAATCCAAATGTTAGCTTTAGGTTTCTAATATTGTTAGTGTGTTCTGGCCATTAGTGTTACAATAATATGATAATGTTGACACATCATTGTTGGTGTGCTAGAGTAGTAGCATTGCATTTGTAACAATAACGTTAGCATTAAAATAGTTACGTTAGCATTGGAACTCGTTGTTAGCATGCTTCAAACATTAGCAGTAGAATACCAATGAAAACGTCATTTTTAGCACAATAACTTTGAAATTAAGATGCTAACTGTGTTATTAGCTTGTGATGGCATCATTATTAGAATAGTCAAAACAGCATTAGCATTAGAATACTGATGAGTATTAAAGCTAAAGACAGGGGTTCTGACAAAATCATTAAAGCACACCTCCCACTTATTCTCTGCTGTGCTACAGCCCTCCCTCCACCGCTCCTGTTTACCCTCATTTTATTCCAGTTTCGGTTTACTTCTTACGTTATAGCTTGCTTTTTGTCGTCTGTCTTCTTCTGTTTACCGGTCTTTGTTTTCTGAGCCGGTGCTAACCCTAACCCTAACCCCGCCACTTGGCTGTTTTCCCTGAACATTACTTTGTTTCTGTAATCTTAACCTTGAATGTTGAATGATTGAAACTGCTAAGATGCTCCTCCTGGCCCTGATTGGTTGATTTTTTCCCCCACAGATTATCTGTCTCATACTCTGTATGTACAATTTTAACAAATATGTAAAAATATTTTTTTTTTTACAAAAGTTAGTTAGTGAAGCGTTACGACTTTGCGCATCAATTATTCATTTTGCCAGTTGGCCAGTTCTGTTACGCACAAATTTTACGTAGATTTATGCCAACATAATACTTAAACTCACTGAAAGTTGTGGGAAAATTGCAATAATGCAAAACAAGAGTGAGAAAAAAGTCGTTGAATTGCAATTATTCACAGCAACGCCTCAATTATCTGATTCCCTAACGTTGTGCTGCCCTATAATAATTACATAAACACAAGTTGGATTCCAAAAAGTAATATTTGCCTAATAGACTTTGTCACAAAGTGATAAACCCCAACATATTGTTCCTCGGAGAGTCATGACTTTCAGAGACCAGCTTAAAGAGATTGTCTGGCAAATCCACTTCTTTATAAATCAAGAGACTGTTGTAACTGAGAGATTAGCGCTACAGTGAAACGAAAGGAAAGGCAAAGGAGGTTTTGCAAAAGAGCCAAAGCACTTTCTGCAGTTACAGCATCTCACAGAAGTGAGCACACCACTCATATTTCCATGAGTATTTTATTACATATGTCAATGAGACCAATGGAAGATTTGTCACTTTGATGCAGTGTAAAGTAATAAGTGTTCAGCTTGTATAACAATGTGAACTTTGCTTTCAAAATACCTCAGCATTTTTTGTGCCCATCATTATTTTCCACCACTGCTTTAACTCTCTTGGAGTTACCTACAGCTTCACAGGTTACCACTGCAGTCCTCTTTACCTCCGGTCTCTTTAGCAAGGCAGCGGCCATCTTGAAGGTGTGTTTGGACCAGGGCTTTGAACCGGTTCAAGGAACGAAAAGGAAAACCGGGAACTTTTTGTATTTTACAGGGAACAGAAACGAAACCGGAAACGTTATTATTTTTTATGTTCTGGAACTGGAACACTTATTTAAGAATAATGGTAACCAGTTATTACGGGTTTTATTTCGTTCCTCAAAGTTTTCGTTGCCTAATTAACTAAAAAAAAAAAAAAAGTAATTATTTTCCTGCGCACGTTACCATGACGGCTGAGGTTCACTTCCTGTGTGACATCACATCACACATTCGCTGACTGAATGGAGAGAGAGCGCTGTCTCCACTAGAGCTACACATCTTAAATAAGAGGTAAATTACGATCCATCGTTAAGTAAAACGCTCATTCCAAACCACAATATCAATAGCTATATCTGTCAAACGAAAGGAACGAAATTAACCGTTCCCGGCACAGTATTTTTTTTGTTCTAACCGGTTCGGGAACGTCAATTTATTGGTGGAACTCATAACAGCGCGTGAATGAACCGTAGCTCTGAAAACCATGACAGTTCCCCCGCCGTGCTGTAAAGCAGCCATGATACACCTGTCTTTGTGCTCACCTGGCTGCCTCTACGTACGCTGGACACCAGCAGAACCACATAAGTTTGGACCTGTTTGCTGGCTTTTTCTGTGCATCACCATCAGAAGAGGTTTTCTTCTGGGACGACAGCCACACAGACCAATTTGATGCAGTGCTCGCCGTCTGGGCCGACTCCCCCACACCCATTTGACCTCTAAAGCGACGCTGGCAGGACTCGTACGTCTGCTCTGAAAAGACGAGCCGTGGTTATGATGCTGAGCACGTGTTCAGCTTTGGTTGACCGTGCCGAGTTCTGCTCTGAGTCTGGGCTCAGTTTCTGGGTGTTGGTAACCTTCCTGCAGCCTCAGCCTTCTGTTTGTAGAGCAGCAGTTCTTTTATTCAGGTTTTCAGAGAGTTTTTCTTGCCATGAGGACCCAGTGTGAACTTCCTGTGACTAATATGTGAGAGTGAGAGCGATAACAGCAGATTTAACACATCTGCCTCCTATTCACACCTGAGACCTCGTAACGCTAGCGAGTCACATGACACCAGGGAGGGAAAATGGCTAATTGGGCACAATCTGGTCACTTTTCACCTGGGGGTGTCCTCATTGTTGTTGACAGTGGTTCAGACATTAATGGCCGTGTGTTTTAAGGGGAAGACAAATTTACACTGTTGTACAAGCTGGACACACTTTACATGGGATCAAAGTGTCATATCTTTAGTGATGATGTAATAAAATATTGACAAAAATGTGAGCGGTGTACTGCTTACGTCAATCAATGTTCATTTATATAGCACTATTTAACAGTCCATTTGATGCACAATGTGCTTTATAAGCTGAAATACAAACAAAAAGATGCTGAGACAAATAGATGAAATCTAAAAATGTGCAGGAAAATAACAGGATAAAAAGAGGTGAAAACTAAGAAGTGCATAACCGCACAATTCAAAACAAATTCAAGCGCTGTTTAGAAAAATAAAGGCATAAAATAGACAAAAGTTATGTGCAGTTGAACAGTTAGGAGTGAAAGGCCTGTGTGAACAGATGTTGTTAGCTGTTCTTTTTCCAGATAAAATGGTCTGTCCCTGCAGGGCTGATTTCAGTCTGACTGTTTTATTACCAGCATGGCCTTCTGTTCTACTAATTACTGCCCCCTGCCGCTTCATTCACTTTATTTCTCATCTGTTTCCGAATCACTCTCCCATTTAACACCCCTTTTACGGATCTACTTTTCTCTGCCCTGTTTCTTTCTGTCTTTCTATTTTTCTTCCCGACTATTTCCTGCTCTGCTGACGTCACTGGTTGCCTGGGGCTCTGATTGGCTTCTGTTCCGCCCGGCCGCTCTCTGATTGGATGCGTCCGATGCGTCGCCTGGGCTCTGATTGGGTAGGAGTATATCCGTAGACAGCTGGAGGAGGAGCAGAGGCAGCTGGAGATCCTGCAGCAGCAGCTCCTGCAGGAGCAAGCGTTACTGCTGGTAACACCACATGCAAACACACACAGATGCAGATAATAGCCCTGATTCTGGAGCTACAACCCACTGACACCAGTTCATGTCCACTTCTGCTGTATTTACCCTCATCAAGGTGTCTGTACAGTGATTTCGTTGTTCTAAACACAAATAAGTCCTACTGTTCTCTTTTAAAGTTTCACATAGTGGTACAGGACGTAGGTTTGGTTGAATCAATAGAAAATAATCACTTATAAAACAGTAAAAGAACACCTCGTTAATTAATTAGATACCATACTGCATACAGTAATTTAAAAAAGTAAGAGTTTTTTTCTAAATCACACGGGTCGAAATTATACACAGAAGCTTAATTATACACACACCACCGTTAATATTTGTTTAAATGGTCCACTTTTTGTTTCCGTCTGGTGTAACCCTGACTAAATATTTTACCACACTCCCTGGGCAGAAGTGGTGGTGCTCATTTAAATGTTTTGTTTTACTTTCAAGTAGGCCTGGACGATATATATATATATAAAAAAAAGCATATCGATACAATAGAAATCATATTGATCGATATCGATAATTATCAACAAATTCAAAACTAGCTTAACCTCTTTTTAGATACAAACACTGAATTCAAACTGAACTCTTTATTCAACCAAAACTGCAAGTTTTAAAAAAATGAAAAAGAACGTGTGCTCTTTGAACTCTTTGAAGGGGGCGGAGCTTAGTTCCTGGGTCTGCGTTGTGATTGACTGGGAGGATTAATGACTCTAATATTAACCTACATGGCTAGAATGCAGAAGGAAAACTGTTATTCTATTGAACCCTTATTGAACCTTTTCTTTTTATCATGGATATACATCTATTGATCGATATATATTGTTATTGAATTATGGTCCAGCCCTAGTTTTAAGCTAATTTCATAAATATTGACCAGGACTGATGCTGGGTTCCAGAAACTGAACGTTAGCCTGATCTGTCCTTTCACATTAGGTTTGGGACCGCTGTCCTGTTGAAACACCCAGACGTGTCCCAGTTTAAACAGAAACAATCTAGTTGCTAAATAGAGGAGACCTTTAGTAATTTACTAATAAAACAGCCCCATAGCATCATGGTGCCACCACCATGCCTGACATTTCAGACACTTCTTAGGTCTGAAAGCATCACCTCGACCAGTGGCCTCTAACTCCAGCACTTTAGGACCGGTGATGCTTCTCTGCCTCCACACACCTGACTCCATGAGCTCGTTAGCAGAGCTCTGCAGAGCCTGGCTGCATGCTGGTGACGTAGTTTAGCCATTTCATCCAGGCCTGCAGGGCAAAGGATGCATCTAAAAGTTACAGGACTTCTCCTTAACATGAACGATGGGAGCCAAGTCAAAGCTGCGCGTTGTTCCTTCTTCTTGTCGCTATTTCACTCAGATCCTATGTTATTTTCCTGAGAGAGACTGACAACAGGCAAAAGGGAAGGAGCACAGCAGAGTGCATGAGCAGTTCTTATACTCTGTGATCAGGGTGGGACGCGCAGCATTTTAGCTGAATGGTTGGCGACTCAGAGAGACCGAATAACCGGTCTGAGTCAAAAAACCTGCAGCTGCATCTGGACACAGTTCTCTGATGACGATGAAGGAATCCGTATTGAAAATTATGTTGGCATTAAATTAAAATACAATTCACACATGTAAAATGAGATTATATGTAGGAATTATAAAAACATATAATTAATTAGGTGATTAATGTAGATCAGCTCCAGAGCCGCCTGTTGTTCTTTAGACCCTGAAAAACTTTTCCCAAAATGCTAAAGAATTGAACAATGTTTGAAGATGTAAATCAAAATGCTAGCTTTAGCAGTTTTTCCCAGGCATCTCCATGCAATACATGTAAAACATTTCCTCAAAGAATTCTACCAGAGGTGTAAAAAATATTATTTTTTTGTCTCAGCAGGTTGCAAACTGCGTGCTTTCTCTAAAAACACTGAACGTCCTGCTGAAGAAAATGTACTAACACTAAAAACAAAAATAATATATCCGCTTTTTAAATTAGATGTTTTAAATACATATCTTGTAGGAGGTATTATAAAAGAAAGCTGCTTTGTTTTGCAGAGTCATGTTGCGTTTGTGGCTCTAAGCTATTTTATTTAGCCGAACCGAAGGCAGAAATGCCTCTTTAGTTTGTAAAGGTTTCCTGATCTAAATAAATCACATTTTTTATGAAATAGCTATTTTTGACACGGCATCAGAAGCTTCTGTAACTCTAATGCAGCGCGGTTGACGCCTGAACCAACTAACAGGCATGTATGTGAACGTAAACGGTCCCTTCAGATGCAGACGTACGTATTTTGGGTCTGAACCACCACATGTGGTCGGCTGTGAAGCTTGAAGCACCGCGGTGCTAAATGCAGCCTGTGCAGCACACAGAACAAGCTAAAAATTCATAAAATGAGAGAAATCCCTCAGAGATACGGCGGATGTTTTGTGTTTATGCAGCAGGATGGATTTTCATTCACAGATCTGTGACCATGAAGCCAGAGAGGACAAACAGAGGCTTAAAAACTTCCATTAGTTTAGCTTTGTGTGTCACCGTCACCACCCACAGGTCTAATTTTAACATTACTGGGCCACATCCTTTATAGCGATGAACATCAGGATAATACCGCCATTAAAAACACGCACAGCAGCAATCTTAGCGGCTGCGACCTTCTAATGATGCGGGAGCAGCTCGGACGCTCAGCCCTGTCGCTTATGGCGTCTGCAGGAGTACAAGAGGAAGCAGATCGAGGAGCAGCGGCAGGCGGAGCGGCTGCAGAGGCAGCTGCAGCAGGAGCGAGCCTACCTGGTGTCGCTGCAGCAGCAGCAGCAGCAGGAGCCGCCGCGGCCGCCGCAGGACAAGAAGCAGCTCTACCACTACAAGGACCAGGCGCCCAGCACCAACGACAAGCCCGCCTGGGCCAAAGAGGTGAGCCGCCGGCCCCACGCAGCGCATGCACCTCTGCAGCGACGCTTCAGAGCGCCGCTTCATTTCTGGTTTTCTACGTTAGGAAAACCCAAGGCCAAAATATCCAGAGAGACGTTTCTGTTTACATGCAGATGACCTGATCGGTTCAGAAGAGAGAAGAATAAAACAACTGGAAATTCACCTTTTAATGTAGATTTTCTACATTAGAAAATTGCTTCAGCTTTTTCCATCAACTTTTCTCCTCTGATGCATTATTTGCCTGCAGCTGATTGAAGGAAGGAGGAAGACCTGCATGTGGAGCCGCCTTTCTGCCTTAAACTCACATAATGCATTTATTTCTGATCCACAGGAACATGTTTGCAGCATCAGGGGACGCTGGACCCCAGCGAGGGGCCGTTTCTTTGCTTAATTTGCTTCCTTGGACCCAACTTTCTTTAGGTTTTTCTTTACAGATGAAACTGAAGATCTGGGAATTTCTGCCAATAAACAACGTGTTGGTCTAAGATCTCTAACTTAAATCAGGCTTAGTCATGAGTCAGCAGACGGATGAAGCCATTAATAGGTGTTTGATGTCTTTTTAAGCCTGAAACATTTTACTCCTGAGAGAAACTCCTCAGCTTTATTTAGTCGTTTGTCTTTGAATCAAACTTTGCTTCATCTGGTTCTTGTTTTGCCACAGAGTGAGGAGGTCCACTTGTGAATCCAGGCTTTAAACAGAAGTCACAGAGAAAAGGAAGCGCGTCCTTTTGCATAATCTTTTTTTGTTGAATCAGTGGCACTAAAAAAACGATGTAAAACAGAAAAGAGTCCAAGTTTTCGCTATTTATTGACCAAAGATGCAGTGGAAATGAATTGTGCGTCCATCACTTTGGGGGAATTTGCTCGTCTTCCCAGCGTTGCTTCCGTCCTCTGAGCTTCGCAGACATTCACAGCATTTCAATCAGGAGCTCTTTGTTAGTTTCCTCTGACCTTGGAGGTTTCCTCTGCAGGGAGCTTCTAAATGATCGTTCTCTCTGGAGGATGACGGACTTCACATGGTTTGGGGGAAACCTTAAAGCGCTCCCCGGGTCGATGAGCAGCAGCAGCAGCGTTTAGCCGCCTGAATTATACCCTCCTGTATATTAAAGGAGCAAAGGGCGCACTTAGATTTAAACCGACCGCTTTTTCATTCCTGTTTCCTTGTAGTTTAATAAACATCAGCGCTGTGTGCTTTTAAAGTTGGACTTAAATAACTTCCAGGGTGTGCTTACTTTTCACGGTGAAAAAGCCTCTCTTCATCGCTGCAGCAGCAGAAGAACGGCGGCACAGAGATTCAGAGATCGTGTCGTCAGTAACTGTTGCAGTGATCTTAAAACCTGCAGTCCAGGATTAAATTTAACTGTTTTTTTCTGGTTTTTGGTCTCCTTTGATCATGTTCTGCATTTTAACATGATGTAAAACAACCAGGTTTGTGCACAGGACCAAAGCTTAACGATGATGCAGACAGCATCAAACGATCCTGACAGGGCTGATCGTTTGATGCTGTCTGTTTATGTGAAGGCTGAGTAAAGATATTAAAAAAACAGATTTCTGAGGACTGAGAACCCTGAAACCTGTCTTCAGTGGACCCCCCCCGGGTTCCCCTGCTTTAATGTGTCTCCATCACCCCCCCCCCCCCCCCCCCCCTCACCCCCACCTTCCTGTAAACTCGCTGCCCTCCAGGTGATGCGTCGCGCTCAGAGCAACTCCCCTCGCTTGGCCCCAAAGAAGTACCACTCCCTCCATGAGACGCGGGACGTCAACCTGGACAACCTGCTCCTGCTGCCCGGCTACAGGCCCCCCCGCCCCCCCTCCTACCCCGCCCACGTCAGCCCCTCCAGGGACAACTTGCACGTCCCCAGAATCCGGATCACCTGCCTCCCCGAGCCGGAGTACTCGGAGCCGGTGATGCGGCGGCAGAGTCCCGGCAGGAGCCCCGTCAGGCAGTCCAGGGGCCGCAGCCCCCCCCACCGGGTCAGTGGGAGACAGACAGACGCTTCCTCCTGGTTCTGCAGTCCTAACGGACCCTAACCTTCCTAATAACAGCTGTATTTCTCTAACCAGGTGAACTCACACCCTTTAACTCTGGCTGCTGTGACACAAATGGTGATTTTTCTCCGTTAAAACGCTCCACCTCTCTATTAACACTTCTCTCTGGATTCTCTGGATTTCCTGAAAAACAAAAAGCTCTGGTCTTTGATGAAACCCTCAGCTGTCTCTGTGTTCAGGTGGTTTCTTGTGAAGAAGCTGGCGTTTAGTTCAGTCTCTACACCTTGGATCACAAATACTTCCAGACAAAAAATCCAAACCTCTTTTTAAAGCAACAGTTAAAGTCAGAGGAACCACACCAGCTCACTTCCTGTTCTAACTCATCATTTATTCCTCCTTCAAAGCTTTTAACCTTTCTTTTCTCCTTCGTCCTGAGGTGGGATTGAACTGTTTTATTGCATGCTTTGTTTTAACGTCTAACAGGTACTAACTTCAGCAACTAATCTGAACTTTCCTCTTCCAGGGTTCATTCTTCTTTATTTCCAGGTTTCTTGTTCTGCATGAATTTATGTCGCCTCCCATGAAATGTTGATTTCTTGTTGGGGTTGTTTTAGGTGCTGACTCTCCGGTCTGGGTAGTTAAAAACGCTTCAGTGGAAACATAAATCACGGCTTTAGATGCACGCAGCCACATGTGAGGACCCCATTTAGGGCAGATCGGCAGGTCTGCCCCCTGGTGGCAGCTGGTGGACAGATGTAGGACATCTGCAGCTATTTTTAGTGCCTCTCCCTGTGCAGAAAGGTCTCCCCTCTTCTAAGCCTCACAGGACTCTAAAGACAGAATGGATGGGTACCAATCAAAGTTGGTTACTCGTTTTTATGAGAGAAAACTATCCGGTCTCTAAGCAGTTCCCCACTGCTTGCCTGCAGATGGATAGATGGAGGGATGGATTTAAGATGCGTCTAATCTCTATGACTAGAGTAGAGGATTTGAGAGTGGATGAGTTTAAGAACCTCGGGTTAACATCCAGAACAACGAGCAGAGTACAAGAGAGGTGAAGGACAGATAGCAGGAGGTTTTCAGGACGCTGGTCAGACCGGGCGTGATGCGCGATTTGGAGGCGGTGGCACCTGTAAACTGCATGGCTGCAGTGAAGGAGGATAAGCACACTGCAAAAGGGAACTAAAAGTAAGTCACATTTTCTTGAAATGAGTGTATTTGTCCTTGATTTGAGCAGGTAAATAAGATTGTCTGGCAATGGAATAAGATTTTTGCACTTAATTAATTCATCTCCATCATCTTATTTTAGGGGTAAAAATACTCATTCCATTGGCAAATAGTCTTATTTAGCTGCTCAAATCAAGGACAAATACACTCATTTCAAGAAACTTTTACTTACTTTTAGTTCCCTTTTGCAGTGTGCTTACCCTCCTTCACTGCAGCCATGCAGTTTACAGGTGCCACCGCCTCCAAATCGCGCATCACGCCCGGTCTGACCAGCGTTCTGAAAACCTCCTGCAGAAAACTTTTAGTTCCCTTTTTGCAGAGCAGAGGAGATGATGAGGTTAGGGGTAGAAGAGGAGTGCAGATGGAGGCAGATCATCTGCTGTGGCGCCCCCTATAGGAAGGAGCTGGTAGAGGGAAGAATAAAAAGAGGAACCTCCAGAGACGTGTAATTTCTGGCGTGCCGTAAATTGAATGTAGTGTTCCTGTTTTTACTTAATCGTTTAATCTTTGTTTCCTGTTGTTGAATCCCTGAATTAGAGAAAACACCTTAGAAACGGGACCTGGCAGCACAGAAACACTGTGAACAAACTGGGGAGAGTTTAGCTACGTGGGTGCAGAGCGTCTAGCGTTGTACATGTTTGCTGCGTGGCGAGTGACGGCGCTCTGATGTTCGTCAGGTGGAGGAGCTTTATAAGATGAACAGACAGGCTTCTCCTGCCTTGCAGCATAAAGTCTCCAATCGGATCTCAGACCCGGCGCTGCCTCCTCGCTCAGAGTCCTTCAGCAGCGGAGGAATCCAGCAGGCCAGGACTCCACCCATGCACCGCTCCGTAGAACCGCAGGTCAGTGGACCGCTCCTTCACCCGGGTCTGGTTCTGGTTCTGGTTCTGGTTCTGTCTGCTTTATGAGAAGTGGAGTCCAATAAGAAGTGGTTAAAAAAACAGAGAATAAAGAGGATAGATGGAGGGGGATGAAGGGATGAATTGATTTATAGAAGGATGAAAGATGGATGGATGGATGGATGGATGGATGGATCAGTTGATGAATGGATGAATTAATGGGTGGATGAATGTATGAATGAATGGCTGGATGGATTAATGGATGGATGGATGGATGAATGAATTAATGGATGGATGGATGAACAGATGGATGGATGAATAATGGATGGATGGATGAACGGATGGGTGGATGGATGGATTAATAGATAGATGGATAAATGAATGGGTGGATGGATGAATAATGGACAGTTTGATTGATTGATGGATGGATGGATGAACAGATGGGTGAATGAATGAATAAATTAATTAACGGATGGATGAATGGCTGAACGGATGAATGAATGAATGGATGGATAGAAGGATGAAGGATGGATGAATGAATGGCTTAATGAATGAATGAATGAATGAATGAATGGATGGATGGATGAATAGATGGACAGATGAATGAATGGATGGATGGATGGATGGACAGATGAATGAATGAATGAATGAATGAATGAATGAATGGGTGGATGGACAGATAAATGAATGGGTGGATGGATGAATAATGGACAGTTTGATTGATGAATGGATGGATGAACAGATGGGTGAATGAATGAATAAATTAATTAATGGATGGATGGATGAATGAATGGATGGATAGAAGGATGAAAGATGGATGGATGAAGGATGGATGAATGAATGGATGAATGAATAAATGAATGAATGAATGAATGAATGAATGAATGAATGAATGAATGGGTGGATGGACAGATGGATGGATGGATGAATAATGGACAGTTTGATGGATGGATGAACAGATGGGTGAATGAATGAATGAATGAATGAATAAATTAATTAACGGATGAATGAATGAATGAATGAATGAATGAATGAATGGGTCCTGACTCCGTTGGGAGAACCCGTCTCTGCTGCTGCTAGAAGCAGAGACGGGTTCTCCCTGAACCCCCAGGCAGGATTTTCTGACGCCGGTCTCAGGTCAGTTCCAGCCGGGTCAGTTCCAGGGAACAGAACCCAGAAACAGCAGAACCAGGATCAGAGCAGAACTGGAACAGAACCAACCAGAACCGTCTGTCTCAGCTGCCGCTTGTCAACGGGACCTCTGAGCCTCGGTGGGGGAGAAACCCGCTCTCCTGGTTCCTGTCAGCTCAGCACTTTCTCACCTTCTTCCTCCTCCTGACTGCTTCCTGATCACCTGATCCTGCTCTTCCCTCCTCCGCCCTGCCTGTTTCCCGCCTGTGTGTGTGTTCAGATGGCCCACCTGGTGCAGGTGAGGAGTCACGGCCTGTCAGGCTCCCAGTCTCTGTACGACCCCCACGGCGTGTCCTCCACCTCTGCGTCGCCCTCCCCCTCCCGGCCCCCCATGCCCCGGCAGAACTCCGACCCCACGTCCGACACCCCTCCTCCCCCGCCACTGTCCCGCCTGGCGCCCCCCCTCGACAAGCTGGACCGCAGCTCGTGGCTGCGGCAGGACGACGACATGCCGCCCAAGGTTTCTGCATGTCGCCGTCTGTCTGTGTGCATGAGAGCAAAACGTCCTTTTCTTTCCGTCTTCTGGTGCTCGTCCTGTTTCTGGTGCCGTCTCGTCGTTCTCACCGGTTTTTGTTTTTGTTGATGCACGAGCAAAAACTATTTGCTGTTAAATAGACAAAAAGCAAGTTTTACTGAAATCTGCTTAGTCAGACGTACCTCTAATATAAACGTGTGATTGGTTGATTTGTTGTCTTTGGTTTTAACAGCACTGGAAAGTTTATTTCTCTGTAAATGGTGCCCGTTTGAAAGGTAAATGTGGGCAGAGGAGCATATGGTTGGCATCCATTAAAAACTAGCCCTACACTGCAAAAACAGAACTAAAAGTAAGTGAATTTTTCTTGAAATCATTGTAATATTCCTTGATTTGAGCAGGTAGATAAGACTATTTGCCAATGGAATGAGATTTTTGCACTTAAAATAGGAATAATTCATCTCCATCGTCTTATTTCAAGTGCAGGATGTCTAATTATCTTATTTTAGAGATGAATTGTTCCTATTTAAGTGCAAAACACTCACTCCATTGGCAAATAGTCTTATCTACCTGCTCAAATCAAGGAAAAATACACCAATTTCAAGAAAGTTTTGCTTATTTTTAGTTCCCTTTTTGCAGTGTAAGACATCTCTGCAGAGGCTAAACAGTTTATTCAATTCAAGATTATTTCTATAGCTCCTATACATATCATCTCATCAAGTCTCTTTCCAAAGTCAGACTCCATCAGATTCTCCAGGTTGGTGAGAAAGTTTCCTCTCTAAGGAAACCCAGCAGGTTGCATCAAGTCTCTCCAAGCAGCATTCACTCCTCCTGAAAGAGCGTAGAGCCACAGTGGACAGTCGTCTGCATTGTTGATGGCTTTGCAGCAATCCCTCATACTGAGCATGCATGAAGCGACAGTGGAGAGGAAAACTCCCCTTTAACAGGGAGGAGAACCTCCAGCAGAACCAGAACCAGGCTCAGTGTGAACGCTCATCTGCCTCCACCCACTGGGGCTTAGAGAAGACAGAGCAGAGACACAGAAAGCTCAGAAGCTCACATTGACCCAGGAGTACTTTCTATGTTAGAGAAGACAGAGCAGAGACACAGAAAGCTCAGAAGCTCACATTGACCCAGGAGTACTTTCTATGTTAGAGAAGACAGAGCAGAGACACAGAAAGCACAGAAGCTCACATTGATCCAGGAGTACTTTCTATGTTAGAGAAGACAGAGCAGAGACACAGAAAGCACAGAAGCTCACATTGACCCAGGAGTACTTTCTATGGTAGAGAAGACAGAGCAGACACACAGAAAGCACAGAAGCTCACATTGACCCAGGAGTACTTTCTATGTTAGAGAAGACAGAGCAGAGACACAGAAAGCTCAGAAGCTCACATTGACCCAGGAGTACTTTCTATGTTAGAGAAGACAGAGCAGAGACACAGAAAGCTCAGAAGCTCACATTGACCCAGGAGTACTTTCTATGTTAGAGAAGACAGAGCAGAGACACAGAAAGCTCAGAAGCTCACATTGACCCAGGAGTACTTTCTATGTTAGAGAAGACAGAGCAGAGACACAGAAAGCACAGAAGCTCACATTGACCCAGGAGTACTTTCTATGGTAGAGAAGACAGAGCAGAGACACAGAAAGCACAGAAGCTCACATTGACCCAGGAGTACTTTCTATGTTAGAGAAGACAGAGCAGAGACACAGAAAGCCCAGAAGCTCACATTGACCCAGGAGTACTTTCTATGCTAGATGGTAATAGAGGATGATCTGCCTCCCCTGATGATGTCACAGCTAACAGAACGCCAGACCAGGTGTACCTTCTATGAAGAGAAAAATGACAGAGAACAAAAAGTTAAAAGATGAAATAACAACAAACAATGCAGATTGGAGAGCAGTAGGAGAACTCAGCAGAGTGAGAGAAATAGACCCTGATGTCCTCCAGCAGCCTAAGCCTATAGCAGCATAACTATAGAGGTAGCTCAGGGTAACATGAGCCACTCTGACTAGAAGCTTTGTCAGAAAGGAAAGTTTTAAGATTAGTCTTAAAAGTAGACGGGGTGTCTGCCTCACGGACCTAAACTGGGAGTTGGTTCCACAGGAGAGGAGCCTGATAGCTAAAGGACCTGCCTCCCATTCTACTTTTAGAGACTCTAGGAACCACCAGCAGACCTGCTTATTCCTCCATTCACTCTTGTGTGATGAGGTTGGAGGAAGAAGCTACACAAGGCTTCTGGTGAAGGCAGCATGAAAAACCAGCGCTCCTCATCAGTTCTAGATGAAGTTCTATAAACAGTGACGGCATCGTCTGAAGTCGTCGCCCCGCGGCAGCGTCTGACCAAACTTGTGACCTGATTTAGGAAGACCTGGGTGTCTGGTTCTCATATTAATCACTCTGGCCCCTGTCCTTAAATTTAAATCCTTAAATTGTCGAAATAACCCATTTCTATAAACTTTGCTCATCTGATCCAATAAATGATATAGAAAACTGGAGCCGACATCAGGATCCGCTGCATTCTCCTCCCCGCCATGGCACCATTTAAGAGAAATAAAAAGCTGTTCTGACAATGAAAGAAAGAATTCTTTACAACCAGCAGCGTATTTCCTCAACAGATGATCTGAAATGAATCTCAAAGCTGTGATCGTTAAAGGAAACTGTGTGTTTCCAGGTTCCTCAGAGGACCACCTCCATTTCTCCTGCTTTGGTTCGGAAGAACTCTCCTGGAAACGGTCCTGGACTCGGCCCGCGGGCCGGAGCTCACCTGATCCGGGCCAGGTAGGAACCCGGGACGGACGCTGCCGTGTTCTCGCCGTCGGGATTCAAACGGTTTCCTCTTTACTGAACGAGACGGCGCCGTGTTTTTGTTGCCGCAGCAACCCCGACCTGCGGAGGACGGAGATTTCCATGGAGACGCCTCTGAAGAGGACGAGCAGCGGCAGCTCCTCCAGCTCCAGCACCCCCAGCTCCCAGGGAGGCTCCAACGAGCGAGGTGACTGCCGGGGGCGCCTCCTGACGGGCCGCACCGTCTGTGGGCCGCCTCTCATTTATAACAGATGTTATAAATACATATAAATACATGAATACAGGTGTTAGGCCATAGGCTGAAGCTCAAAATGAGACTAGAAATAGGATTTCGCTCCACTAACTTGGGGATTACTACGTACTCGAGCTGGGAAAAAAAGTTCTCCATGGGATTCCTGCCAGTATTTGAGAAAATGAGTGCCAAAGGTGGCAGTTTACCCAAAAAAGTGACAAATTTGGGTCTTCTACCATTTTCAAACCCTTGTAACTTTTTTATTATTCAGGCGATCGGACTCAAAATTTTGATTCCCACAGACATTCATACTTACTCAGAGCTTATAAAGCGGCAATGTTTTGCATGCTTTAAGTAAGGAGTTATTCTAAATGAAAAAATACACTTTTTAACAATTTCACAATCGCCCATACTATATCTTTATTGCACATGAAAACTGCAATTCTCTCTCTAAAACTCTAAATAGCAAGATATCTTTTTGTGTCTGGTTAACTAATAACTATGAAAAGATGTGTAGATGGTACCCAACCTCACAGGAATGTTGCTTTTATTGTATTATTAACATTTTAACATCCCAACCATTTTTTTAGGACTCCATAAAAATCCTGATCCCAGCTAAAAAATTAATATTTTTTCCAAATGCATTGATTTAATAATAACATTCTGGCAACAAATTACCCTTTTTAATTAGAAATTATACAAAACGGCACCAAGTTCCTAACATCAGTTATATATTTCCATTTGCTAAGGGGAGTTTCTCTGCAGTTGATCAGAGAATTATTTACCTGTATCATAAATCAGGTTTTCTGATTTATTTCACTTTTTTACAGTTTTACATTCATAAATGTCCCTAGAATAAAACAATGTGCTATACTATTGAATAAGGCGGAGCTATATCTAAATAAAACTGCTTATTAAATGTATTTAAATTAATTTTTGAATGTCTCCAATTTGCAAAAAAGTCCTGATATCTGGAATTATTCCTTGTAAAAGCCTCCAAATGATCTCCTACCTTCAGACCAAATCCTCAAACTGGCATCACTTTTACACAAATGTCCAAACGTTCTTCCAGAACATCTTATTTTTTAGAATAAATCCCTTTATTTTGTGGCGCTGAGGGCCTTTTTCTAACAGGAGCCAGACAGGAATCAGCAGAAAGCTGAGGTCTGGCCAGCTTTATGCATTAAACACGTCTTTAAATTCCCAGAAACTCTCCACCTCGCCTCAGTCCCTGCTGCTCTCTGCAGGATTTGTCCAACCTGCCTTTAAAAGTCGCTCCTCTGCGTTCTCAGGTAACTCGGCCGCTAAAACTGACGGCTCCACGCTTTCCTCCCACGACGCCAAAGACGACAGCCGAGAGCTGACCCGGCCCAGCAGGCCCGCAGTGAGTTTAACCTTTAACCTTTAACCCTTTAGTCCAGGGACACGTCCGTCCATCTGTGTGTGTCCCACAAAGCCAGCGCTGACCACCACACTGTCCGTTCTGTCTCTCCTCTCATCCTGTCCTCCATCTGTCCTTCTGTCGTCCTTCAGAGCTATAAGAAAGCTCTAGACGAGGTCAGTGACTCTCCTCCCCCCCCCCCCCCCCCCCCCCCCCCCACCTCCTCCTTTCCCACACCGTCCTCCCTGTCCATCACTGGCGTCTGCGTCTCCTGCCGACTCCTTTCACACGTGTTCCTGTTTTTGGGGAGGAATAATGTCCCGACACTCGATGGAAATGTGTGGAGTGAGAAGAAACATAACTGGGTAGAAATCTGAGTTTCGGGACAGGAAACGGTTCAAGCTGCGGTTCAGGGCCTGATTCTCTGCAGACTCCGACCTCCGTTCATGTTTAGCTGCCAGAACAGGCGGAGGATGCAGATGGAGGCGTTCTCTGACAAAGTGAAATCTTCCCAAAGGGCAAAATGTTGATAAAAACAAAGTATTTGGCATTTATAAAGTTGCCTTTCATGGTAAATTCAATTCAATTTTATTTATATAGCGCCAATTCATGAAGCATGTAATCTCAAGGCACTTTACAAAGTCAAGTTCAATCATATTATACAGATTGGTCAACAATTTCTATTCAGTTCAAAAACACTTTATTAAGCTAAAGGGACACTAAATGTGGACAATGCGGCTCACACATTTAAGTTCACAGTGAAAGTTATTATTTTTTAAATTGATCTTTGCTTATATGAACCGATCATTAAGAATTAAGATGAGAATCGATTCATAATTAACAAATTTTTTTACACAGCCCTAGTCATCAGCATATAAATGAAAGGTATGTTAGTGAGTGAAGCAATTCAATTAAATTTTAAGGCATTTTCCAAAGTCAAAATCAATCATATTACACAGATTGGTCAAAAATGTCCTATATAAGGGAACCAGATGATTGCTTCAAAGTCTCTCCAAGCAGCATTCACTCCTGGAGAAGCGTAGAGCTACAGGGAGAGTCGTCTGCATTGTTGATGGCTTTGCAGCAATCCCTCATACTGAGCATGCATGAAGCGACAGTGGAGAGGAAAACTCCCCTTTAACAGGGAGGAGAACCTCCAGCAGAACCAGAACCAGGCTCAGTGTGAACGCTCATCTGCCTCCACCCACTGGGGCTTAGAGAAGACAGAGCAGAGACACAGAAAGCTCAGAAGCTCACATTGACCCAGGAGTACTTTCTATGTTAAAGAAGACAGAGCAGAGACACAGAAAGCTCAGAAGCTCACATTGACCCAGGAGTACTTTCTATGTTAGAGAAGACAGAGCAGAGACACAGAAAGCTCAGAAGCTCACATTGACCCAGGAGTACTTTCTATGTTAGAGAAGACAGAGCAGAGACACAGAAAGCTCAGAAGCTCACATTGACCCAGGAGTACTTTCTATGTTAGAGAAGACAGAGCAGAGACACAGAAAGCTCAGAAGCTCACATTGACCCAGGAGTACTTTCTATGTTAGAGAAGACAGAGCAGAGACACAGAAAGCACAGAAGCTCACATTGACCCAGGAGTACTTTCTATGGTAGATGGTAATAGAGGGTGATCTGTCTTCTCTGGATGATGTCACAGCTAACAGAACGTCAGACCAGGTGTACCTACTATGAAGAAAATGAGAGAGAAGAAAAAGTTAAAAGCTGAAATAACAACAAACAATGCAGATTGGAGAGCAGTAGGAGAACTCAGCAGAGTGAGAGAAATAGACCCTGATGTCCTCCAGCAGCCTAAGCCTATCACAGCACAACTATAGAGGTAGCTCAGGGTAACATGAGCCACTCTGACTAGAAGCTTTGTCACAAAGGAAAGTTTTAAGATTAGTCTTAAAAGTAGACGGGGTGTCTGCCTCACGGACCAAAACTGGGAGTTGGTTCCACAGGAGAGGAGCCTGATCTCTAGCTATGAAGCTAGCTGAGAATCTGTAGTTGGCCCACAGATATTCAGCAGTTTTTAACGAAAACATTGCAAAAACGGAACTAAAAATAAGTCAAATTTTCTTGAAATATTGGTCCTTGATTTGAGCAGGTAAATAAGATGATCTGCCAATGGAAGTATTTCGACCCCTAAAATAAGATAATTAGATATTCTGCCCTCTAAATAAGACGATGGAGATGAGTTGTTCCTATTTTAAGTGCAAAAATCTCATTCCATTGGCAAATCATCTTATTTACCTGCTTAAATCAAGGACAGATACACTCATCTCAAGAAAATGTAACTTATTTTTAGTTCCATTTTTGCAGTGAGAGCGCTATGACGTTCTCTGGTACAGTTAGCCCTATCTGCAAAAATAGACCTAAAAATAAGAATTTTTTTCTTAAAATAAAACTATTTTTCATTGATTTGAGCAGGTAAATAGGACTATTTGCCAATGGAATAAGATTTTTGCACTTAAAATAGGAACAATTCATCTCCATCATCTTATATCAAGTGCAGTATATCTAAATATCTTATTTTAGGAGTAAAAATACTAATTCCATTGGCAGATAATGTTATTTACCTGCTCAAATCAAGTGCAAATACATTCATTTCAAGACAATGTTACTTATTTTTAGTTCTCTTTTTGAAGAGCTCAGCTCAGATAATTAAAATGAGGGCCACAACTATTACATGAAGTTTTAAAAGTTACAAAAACAGCCACTGTGGAAAATTAGTTTTCATTTTTAAAGAACTAATTTTTTTCTCTCTCTCTTTAGGTTTTAGAATAAAGGAAAACAAAACTTTAAAGCTGCTTAAACCTGCATTTTTATTGTATTTATATTTAAAAACCTGGGCTAGTTCTTTATGAATTTAGTCAAAGCTCTTTCTCCCTCCCCGCTTCCCCTTCATTGGGTTTAGATGCGTAACGGTTTGTTAGTGTTAAATATAACCTTAATAAATCTCTGAAGGGGTTTAAGCTGCAGCTTAGCACTTCTGTGTAGTTTTAACACTTAATGATGAACAACATTTCACCCTTAGAGTCACGCATGTCGTAAAACCCCTAATTAGAGCATCCTACCTTTATAAAATAGACCAGCAGCCTGTGTTGATGCACTAAAATATCGCACATTTAGAAAATACGTGAGAGCTAAACCATCAGCGCATTTTACTTTAGATTAAACTCAGACATTCATAAACAGTTTACTCTGACAAACAGCTGATATTCTGTAATGTTTAACTTTAAGATGTTTATCATTTCATTTAAAAAAAAAACATTTTAATCAAACAAATTAAGTGGATTTGCTTAGGAGCTTAACTGTATATTTTACGCAAATACTTTTTTTTTTGGTGTAGCTGTACATTTAAAATGTGTTACCTGTGTCTTGGATCAATTACAATCAGACGTTTATATTATATCAGATTGTTTTGGATCATTTAGTGTTGTGAATTCTTTCCTATTGCTTCTTATTCAACGTAATGATGTAATGTTTTAGAAGGTAATGCTGTGTAACCTGGTGCAGGGCCGGAAATAGGAGGATCTGGGCCCCTGGGCTGGAGCTAGCTGTCCACTCAGGGGACTTTCCATCCAAATTACCAAACGCAGATGAGTCTTACCAAATTTCCAAAAAATATCCTATTCTAGTATTAAAATCCAAGGATCAACGTCCTACACTGCAAAAAGGGAACTAAAAGTAAGTAAAATTTTCTTGAAATCAGTGTATTTTTCATTGATTTGAGGAGCTAAAGGAGACTATTTGCCAATGGAATAAGATTTTTGCACTTAAAATAGGAACAATTCATCTCCATCATCTTATTTCCAGTGCAGGATATCTAATTATCTTATTTTAGGGGTAAAAATACTCATTCCATTGGCAAATAATCTTATTTAGCTCCTCAAATCAAAGATTTCAAGAAAATTTCACTTACTTTTAGTTCCCTTTTTGCAGTGTACCGTTAATTTTCCTGGGTTTAACAGCAGATGCATTGCGCGGTTGTCCCGGTTTTCTCTCTAGTAATATAATAATATATTATTATATATTATTTCTCTCTCCTGTCAATTTACTGCTGGATAAAATTCACTCGTGCTTTGAGAACATTCTGCCTTTTTATCACTGACGCGAGAACACGGCGCATTTAGAGCCAACAGGAGAACCCAGCGGTGTCTTCCAGCTTTTCACCCAGTTATCCCTTCTTCTTCTTTCGTCCCTTCCCCTGGGAAGTGATGCTGCTGAACTATTTTCAGGTTTCGTCAGACAGGAAGTCGACCTCTGATCAGACGCCGTACCAGTCGTGACTTCCTGTCGTCTCCCTCGGTGGAAACGCCACTTTATTCACCTCTGCTGCCATGGTTCATTTTCACGGTCACACTTTCTCTCTCTCTCTCTCTTCCTCCATTTTACCCTTCCTCTCTTCTCTTTCTCATCAGGAGGAGTTGGTAAGATTACTCACCCCCCCCCCCCCCACCCCCCCCCCTCACCAAAGTCTCCCCCACTTCGTCCACCTCCTGCCTCTCAGCATCCCTGCTGTGAAAGACCGGATATTTCTCTGGTTGCTTCTGTTTTTCTGCTGTGATGATGTGTCGGTTCGACCGCCATGTTGCTCCAGGCGTTCTCATTATGGTTACATCTGTTAACCTCGTTATTGAGATGTTCGTTAAGACATTCACACGTATTTCATTAAAAATCCAGATGTGAATCATAAGGAATCTGGGGAAAAATATAAAATCTAGTTTTTGATGCCTGCATTTCTATAACTTATTTGTTTGTTTCCTTTCTTTTACAAAAACAATAATTATTAAGGTTAGGTTATTAATTTTGCTTTTAAGAATATAATTAATCTTGTTTTGCCGTATGCCTCTGCAAATTCTCGAAAGGCTCTGATTTAAGCATGTTTGCTGTAGTTTTCCAAAATTCAGTTACATAAAATCCAATTTATTTTCATTTCTTTATTAAATTACTTTCAATTTAATCCAGTTTTAATGCTAATATGTTTAAGTAAATTAAGTTAATATAAAAAATGGACTATTAAATTAGATTGGTTTAATTCAGCTGTTATATAAATGAAGGTCACACAAACTCCTTCCTTGTCAATTATGTATGGATTAATTTATTAATTTGTGTTTACGGTTAACAAAAAAAATGGATTTTCATTCTTATAATTTTTTCATCATAATTAGCATTTTGCAGGATTTAAGATTTTAGTTTCTACCTGATTTTTTTATTATTCATGGTCATTTTAAACGTTTTTTCTGTAATTTTTACAAATTGGATTATTAAGTAGAGATAATGTAAAGAAATAAGAAAATTCTACATAATACATTTTCTGGGAGCTAATATGTCAAAATTAATAATTGATTAAACAATAAGAAGTCTAAGGAAAATAAATAGCATATGGCTTTTTGGTTTTCACCAAACGTTGCAATACATTTTATTATAAAATAAAACAGACTAAATAATAAAAAGTTTAAAATTTTTTTTATTAAATATTAACCGTAATTCTATTGCATATAGTAATTTACATTTTCTGTAACGTTTTATTGCACTGCTTGATTTCAGTCTTTTTTTTTTCAGTCGATTTAGATTCATAAAATGGATTAAAACATATTAAGATATGTTTCAATAAGGAAATTGTAATTTTTCTTACATCTTTATTTTGCCATTCTGGTGTTTGTTTTTTGTTTTTTGCATATTTACACTGTATATACCAATTTACTGAGATATTTACAATTCCCTTTATTTAACCCAGGTTTTAGGACAAAGTATTCGCTCTAAGATATTAGGTTCAGTGCATTCAGATAATTGAATAAAGCCTGCTGCTTTATTAAATTTCTGGTTATATTTTAGAAGAAATTGAGTATCTGCTGTCTGATCTAAATCCTGCTGCAACATGGCGACAGACTCATCACACTATGAGACGGTTGTTGCATCTCAGTTGATTTCTCTGTGGCTGCTGGATGTGAAATGCTACCTGGAGGTTATCTGAGCTGTAACCTGTAACATGGAGGCATGGTGAATGTCTGTAGTTCGACTCCCCTCGTGTCTCTGCTGCCTCTTCCTGCTCGCTGCCCTCCTCCTCATGACAGAGATTCAGACCGCTGGCTGAAATGTAAACTAACAACCTGCATGGTGATCCCAGATCTGTCATGTTTCTGTGCTCTTCTGCCTGCTGGATGCTCAGCCTGAACCGACAGGTTTCTTCTTACAGAAATGTCTTTACAACCAAATATTTGCTTTGATTTCGGTGCGTAGCGCTATTATTACAATCTGCTTTAACCCAAATTTACAGGTTAGTTTCACTGAACTCACTGGTTGCTTTACCTACAATTTAAAGATTACTTTGTTGGAAATTACTCGTTGCTTTCAGGGACTTTAAAGTTGCAGAATAATTTTCTGACAGCTTACTTTCCAAAACACAAGAGTTTCCTTCTTAAATCTCATATTATTTTGCAGAACCTATCTGATATTTATTTTAAAACCCTATACATGATTTCCCCGGGACTTATTTTAAAAACCTACATGTTATTTTTCAGGAATCTTGATATTTCTTTCCAGAACTTGACACTGAAATGCTACGGTTACTTTCCCATAACCTGAAAGTTAGTTTACAGGTTACTTTTTCTTTTCTGAACTTATATTCTACTTTCCTACACATTACTTTCCAGAACTTTTCTGATATTAATTTTTAGATTGGTGTCCCGGAACCTAAAGGCTGCTTTCTAAAACTTAACTGGAATGCAAAAGGTTGATTTCCTGTAGCTTACAAACATTTTTCATAAACTTTAAAGGCTATTTTTCAGAAAAATGGTGTTGAACCCATTCAGGGTTGTTACAGGACATGTTACTTTCCTGAATTTATGAGAAACCTGACAGGTATTCATATTTTTTTGGTTTTAAAAAAGAGTTTGCATTCTGAGCTACTTTCTGGCAACTTAAAAATTACTTTCTCAAACTTACCTGAAATGTAAGGTTACTTTTACTGGACCTTCAAGTTTCTTTAATGGAAATTAAAGGTTAATTTGCTGAATTATTTTATGGAACTCATCAGGAACCTATAGGTTATTTTCAAAAACTTGCATGTTACCTTCTTAAACATAAACATACTTTGCTCAAGTTGTCTGGGTTTTATTTGTTATCTTTTTTAAATCTCACAGATTATTTTCTAGGGATTTAGATGTTGCTTTCTATGAATTGAAATGTTACTTTCCAGAATGCAAAGGTTAATATCCTGGAAATTATAACCTCCTTTCATTTAATTTAAAGGTTAATTTGCAGAATGGTTTCTCTGTCATCACAAATCAATTAAGGGTTACTTTCCAATACTTACAGGTTACTGCACCGAATCTGTGTGTAACTTTCTTAAACTTGCACTTTACCGTTTTCGGGACTTATCAGGTTTTTTTAACCTTACAGCTTAATTTCTATGTTTGAAGTCCAAATATTTAGATGTTACTTTCCAGGGATTTACACAAAGCTCCGTGTAAATTCTGAGAAGTAACCCGTAAACTCAGGACAGTCACCTGTAAATCTGAGAAAATAACTCTCTGGAAAGTGACCTGGTTAAAATAACCTGTAGGTTTTATAAAAGTAGGATGTTAATTCCTGGAAATTACATGCAGTACAACTAACTGCATTCCAGCTTTACTTGTTCTAGCAGCTGCAGCCAGAGACACAGTGAGTCTCTAATAGCACCTGATCTACCTGTTGATATTTTCTTTATAAAACTGCACTCAGAGATGTAAAAGGTTTATACTGACCAGTTTTCCTTCAGTTTATTAATCAGGTTGGTGTGGATGTGAAATTAGCTGCTCTGGTTTTGCAGTGAGGTGTCCTTGCATCAAATGTGCAAAGCCACGGTATTTTATGGGAGCTTAATTCTAGTCGTTTACCTGCTACACCACTGCCTGAGCGAACAGAAAGAACAGAATCAGTGAGAGTTGAACCCTCGTCCCACAGGACCTGACTGCTCTGGCCAAAGAGCTGAGGGAACTGCGGCAGGGAGAGGAGACCAGCCGCCCGCCTGTCAAAGTCACGGACTACTCTTCATCTAGCGAGGAGTCCCACAGCAGTGAGGATGAGGAGGGAGAGGGCCACTCTAACGACGGATCGGTGGCCGTCAGCGATATACCGCGCATTATGTGAGTAGTTTCAGTAGTTTCAGTTCCCCTCCTTTAGTTTTAAATCTTAATGCTTGGATCAAATGACCAGAGCTGAAACAGGTATTTCAATAAAAAGAATAAACTAAAAGTAGTCATGGTCTGAGTTTTTGCTTCCAGGCCTCCATCAAGTCAGAGCACCAACGAGTCGTTCGGCGTGATGGGCGGTCACAACGACAGCCACGGGGACGCGTACGGAGACAGCTCAGAGGACAGCACGCTCATGATGCGAGAGGTGAGTCCGCCGTCGGCTGCTGACTTAAAACACCGTTCCTGTTCCCGTCTGGGTCCGGGTCAGTAGTGCAGGCGCACAAACACCAGGTGGAGCGAAGTTTGGCCTCGTTTAGACGCTGCTGAGACGCGGCAGCTGTTTTACCAGAGACTCCCAGGTCATAAATACCAACTAAAAACAGACTTCTGGTGAAGTTAATACAACATGAAATTAAACTGAGGTCAAAATTCAGCTCTGAATGTTGATATTTAAAAGAAAAGCGACAGAAGTCTGGGTGTGTTTAATTGGCCTTAAGTCAAACTGTGAATGCAGAAACTCGTGTTTTGTTTTTTACGTTGGGCCTCCAGCAGCATCGTTCCCACCCGCCTCCTTAAACAAGCCCACAGGCTCACCTGTCAGTCGCCTCGCTGCTCAGGGGCCACACCCCCCCCCCCACCTTCTCTTCTCTTCTTGCAGAGGTTTAGGGGACGGAGGCGGAGCTCTGCCCCCAGCAACGGTTTCCGTGGCAGCGGTAATCCGTTCCTTGGCAACACCAACCTCCCAGATTTGGTGCAACAAAGCGCCTCCCCTCTGGGTCACGCCTCTGGGGTCCAAGTAGGTGGAGCAGATCCCGGCCCCCTGAAAAACCTCCGTCCCCCCGTCTGGTCCTGACAAGCTGCCCCCCCCCCCCCCCCCCCCCCCCCACCTCATCACCTGCCCACAGACCCCCTCCACCAGCGCCGCTGTGTCTGCTACCTGCCTCCACTGTGAGCTCAGGCTTCAGACTTTAAAACATCTCTGACAACTATTAAAGAAAAATCTGCTCTTCTAAGGAAAGGTTCGGTCAAAGTAATTGAATTAAATTTAAAATTTCTGATTATAACATTTCTCTGTCCAATGAGATCTTACACTGCAAAAAGGGAACTAAAAATAAGTAAAAAATTTCTTGAAATGAGTGTATTTGTCTTGATTTGACCAAGTACATAAGACTATTTGCCAATAGAATTAGATTTTTGCACTTTAAAATAGCAACAATTCATCTCTAAAATTACATAATTAGACATCCTGCACTGGGAATAAGACGATGGAGATGAATTGTTCCTATTTTAAAGTGCAAAAATCTTATTCCATTGGCAAATAGTCTTATTTACCTGCTCTAATCAAGGAAAATTACAATGATTTCAAGAAAATTTAATTTACTTTTAGTTCTGTTTTTGCAGTGTAAGTGGCATCATGCTGTTGTCCATTCATCATCTTTCTGGTTCCCCAAAAACAGACAGATCTTCCCCTCGCCGTCTAAATCAGGACTGAAGACAACAGAAAGAAGCTAAAGCTAGAATAAGAGTATAAAATTAATTGAACCTACTTAAAAGTTGGGTTCAGGACCCAATGGCCAATAAATCACTTTGATTGACCCAACATCTGCAAGGAGGCCAGGTTCTGTGGCTGCAGCACAAGCCCTCATTATCACCCCTCCACCACCGTGCTCTGCAGCTGGTGTTTCTGATATTCTGCGTTTGGTTTCCTCCAAACAGAAATCTGGGCTTTAGGGCCAAACATCTCAGCTTTAGGTCAATCTGTGTGAAGGAAACTTTGCTCCAGATGTTGTGTCCTTCATTCAGATGTTCTCGGGTTGTTTGTAGAGCGCAGAGACTTCCTCCTCTAACACTCCCACACAGACCAGACCTGCTCAGTCTTTTTCTAACCATCCTGTCATGACCTTTAAGCTTTAACCTGCTAACTGAGGGCTGTAGAGTCAGAGGTGGAGCTCCTGGTATCTGTCCACGAGGCTCATCCAGGTCCCTAGCAGCCAACATGGCGGAGCTTCCAGCTAAATAAACTCCATCATTAAACGTTCAGTCAAAGCTGGGTTGAACCCAACTGACCGCCCAATAAAACGATGTGAACAGCTTGTATGTTTAGGATGTGTTGGTTATAATCCTTGTTAATTAGACAACATTTCCACTGTGTGCCACAAGAGGGAGCTCCTGTACCACCGTTTAACACGTTTCTGGGACAGTTATAGTAATAATATTCCTCTTCTTTCATGATTATATGTCAATGTAGCTTCCTGCTGACATTAGGATGTTAACCTTATTCCACCAGCAGACATTTGCATGATTCGTACATATTTTAGAGCCAAGTCTTTAAAAAGGGTTTATGTATTAAATAGAGTCAGTCCTCTGTAACAGGAACTGCAGCATCATATTATGAATTTCACTCTGCAAAAAGGGAACTAAAACTAAGAAAGATTTTCTTGAAATCAGTGTATTTTTCCTTGATTTGAGGAGCTAAATAAGACTATTTGCCAATGGAATGAGTATTTTACCCCTAAAATAAGATAATTACAAATCCTGCACCTGAAATAAGATGATTGAGATGAATTGTTGCTATTTTATGTGCAAAAATCTTACTCCATTGGCAGATGGAAGGAAAATGCACTGATTTCAACAAAATTTGAAATCTTTTAGTTCCCTTTTTGCAGTGCCTGCTTTGTCTGGTTTAATTATGGTCCATATCCTTTCCTTCCTTCCCTCCATCTCTCAGTTATCCAGCCTCTGAACCAGGAAGTTCCCCCCCTGTTTCTGTCAAGTTTTCACTAAATAAAGGAAGCATTAGTGTTCCTTCCAGTGACACAACAGTCGGAAAACTGTCAAAGATCCAAACCTGTGTTTCCTTTATTTTGAGGATAATGAGACCTGTTTCTGTGCTCTGCAGTACGGGATGGGAGGCAGCGGCGGCTCCAAGGCTTCCTTCACGCCGTTTGTTGATCCGAGGGTGTACGGGACCTCGCCGACTGAAGACGACGAGAAAAACTCTGCTGCAGGTACGTCCCTCCGTCCCACCGGCTTCATCCTCGACTCCTCCATGGAGACGATGCAGATTTTCTCACTGCCAACTGGGCCCACATCAAGATTTTCTCAAGGAGAAACCATCGTCGTCTGTACCTGTTTATTCATGTCGGGTTGTCTGTTAATACAGTAATCATTGAGTGAGAGGCAGGAAGAACCCTGGACATGTTACCTGTGCCTCATGGGGCAACACAGACACACTGTGGACACACACAGTCATACCTAAGACAGTATAGAGCAGGGATGGGCAACTGGCGGCCCGGGGGCCGCACACGGCCCTCGTCATCACGCAGTGCGGCCCGCGAATAGATCAATCATAATTTTATAATAATAATAATAATAATAATAATAATAATAATAATAATAATAATAATAATAATAATGTAATTATACTTTTGACCGATAGAGGGCGCACCGTATCCAAACAATAGCGGGCACGGGCCGCTTTGCAACAGCGAGGAAGAAAGTCAAGAGCCCTGGCCATGGCCATGGCATAAAGGGAAAACTTGACCGAGAAAGTCACATTTTTCAGACAAAATGGGAAGAAGTATGGACATGGGGATTTTTTTTTTTTTTTTTTGCTACACAGCACCGCGTTCACAGACCAGTGTGATGCATTCGCAAGCGTCAGAAAGCAATGGTGCATTCAGGAGCATGGGACATTAGATTTTTCAGAATAAAAAGCTAACAGATGTGCATAATCAAAAAATAACAGAAATACAATTATAGAGCATTCAGTATTGTAAGAAAGCCCACACAGTTTCTGGATAGACACATTATTGTTTGGGTTCTGTTCCGTTTTATGCCTCTTTCCTTGTAAATTTGAAATGTCCCATGCTCCTGAATGCATTGATATGGAGGAGTTTAAATTCCTTTTTTGCAATTTTTTTTAAAGCAAACAGTTTGTCTTTTGCTTAAGGACATATTAAAATGCATTTATATGCAGAAAATAGTTATATGTTGGTGCAGTAAATATACAGATATAAATTCATCTAAAATTTGTTCTTATTGAGAATAATTTGTAGCGTCTTTCATATCCAATTATTTGAAGTGCGTGATCATGTGGCCCTCCAATGGTCGTGCTGAAAAAAATGTGGCCCTCTTTATCATGGAAGTTGTCCATCCCTGGTTTAGAGACCAGTTAACCTAGCACTCATCTTTTTGAACTGTTGAAGGAAGCCGGAGTACCCGGAGAGGACTGACGAATGCACGGGGAGAACATGCAAACTCCATGCAGTTCAGGGGTTCCCCACTTTGGGAACCCCTGAACTGGAGCGTCGCTGATTCAGACTTTTACAAATTAGGTCCATAAACTTATAATAGAGCCAAAAACCTGTTAGAGATAAATTTACAAGGTGCTTTTGTTCTAAGGTTTCTAAATACAAAGACTTTTTAACATAGTATTTGTCACAGTTACACATAACTGTATGAAAAGTGAAATTACTGTAGATTGTTGTCTTATTGATAAGAAAAACAATCAAAATGGGTTCCGTACTTCATAATTTTCTACTGCTGAGCTAAAGAGACGAATGAAAGCAGCTCTGAAGATACGTTTCCATCTGATGACATCTTTCCTTGGTTTGTCTGCGGTGCTGCAGCTCTGTTTGCTGACGAGCTGCTGAAACAGGAGCAGGAACAGGAGCAGGCGAGGCTGAACGAGGCCAGGAAGATCTCGGTGGTCAACGTGAACCCCACCAACATCCGACCGCACAGCGACACGCCCGAGATCCGGAAATACAAGAAGCGCTTCAACTCTGAGATCCTCTGCGCAGCTCTCTGGGGTGAGACGGCAGCGCACGCCTCGCGGATACTCAGACGTCCGTGTGGCTGCAGGAAATCACAGGTTTGCATGTTTTCCAGGAGTGAATCTGCTGGTGGGGACGGAGAACGGCCTGATGCTGCTGGACCGCAGCGGCCAAGGCAAAGTTTACAACCTGATCAATCGGAGGCGCTTCCAACAGATGGACGTCCTGGAGGGACTGAATGTCCTGGTCACCATCTCAGGTCGGTTGACCTGCCTTGAACCTCAGCTATCAAATATGTTTTTAACAGATGATGTCAGACAATAATTCATCAGTTGATCATGATATGCCCACGTCAATCCTTTCCTTACCTGGTAGGAATCTTGATAGTTCCTACAATGACGACTTTACCAGGACTCTTCTTGGTATTGTGGTTGCATATACTCTGGAAGAGCTGCAGAGTTCCAAAAGATAAGTAAAAAAAGGAAATAAGGCTCTAATTTCCTCACCTGCAGGGAAGAAGAACAAGCTGCGCGTTTACTACCTGTCCTGGCTGAGGAACAGGATATTACACAACGACCCGGAGGTGGAGAAGAAACAGGGCTGGATCACAGTGGGGGAACTGGAGGGCTGTGTGCACTATAAAGTCGGTATGTTGTCAGCATATAAACACATTAAACACTGTTCGTTACAGTTAAAACTGTTAGAATTAGACGATTCAAACACTGCTTTTTTCATGTCTGACATGTTTTTCTATATATATTTTTTTTTTCTGCAGTAAAGTACGAGAGGATTAAATTCCTGGTGATTGCTCTGAAGAACTCGGTGGAAATCTACGCCTGGGCACCAAAACCTTACCATAAATTTATGGCCTTTAAGGTAATAATAGCAGGATGCTGAAGGCTGCAGCAAATAGTTATCATTGTTGTAGAGGAGGAAGAACCAGCAACCCCTAAATAGACTGAAATTATCAAGAGTCTTTCTATTCATACCGACCACTTTAATTTACTGAAAACATAAATCCAACCCACAACTTTTGGATTGCAGGACAACTACCTCTCTACTTATCTCATATCTAGCGTTCCTTCAATACATTTCTATGCATTTTTTTCTGATGCATAATGTTAGCGTCAGGCAGACAACACACCTGCAATAGTTTGATATGTATTTTAAATACTTGTTCCGACCAGTCTAACCGGTAGCTTTACCAAGGCAAGGCAAATTTATTAGTATAGCACATTTCAGTACAAAGACAATATAAAGTGCTTTACATGATTAAAATATAGGAAAATAAAACAGAATAAAAGCAAGTTGGATTAAAATTTAGAAAAACAAAATAACAAAAAAAAAACATGGGAAAATGGAAACTAAAATAAATTTTTAAAAATAGTTGGACTACAAAGTTGAACTAAAACAGTTTAACTAGAACAGTCGAAGGCAATACTGAACAAATGTGTTTTTAATCTTGATTTAAAAGAACTCAGGCTTTCAGCACTTTTTCAGTTTTCTAGGAGTTTGTTCCAGATCAGTGGAGCATATGAACTAAATGCTGCTTCTCCATGTCTGGTTCTGGTTCTGGTTCTGGTTCTGCAGAGCAGGCTGGAGCCAGAAGACCTGAGTGGTCTGGAGGGTTGATGCACTGATAACAAGTCTGTGATGTATTTAGGTGCTAATTCAGGGATTTATAGACTAACAGAAGGATTTTAAAGTCTATTCTCTGATATCCAGGGAGCCATGGAAGGTCATGTTTAAGGTTACTAGGTCATCTTTTACCAACACTCTGCAAATACCGTCTGAAAAGAGTTCCACAGGTATTCATGGCTGAAGTTTGGTCCTTTAACCACTCACTCTCCTCTCTGCCTGTCAGTCTTTTACAGATCTGCAACATCGCCCCCTGCTGGTGGATTTAACTGTGGAGGAGGGCCAAAGGTTAAAGGTCATCTATGGCTCCACTGTTGGTTTCCATGTGATTGATGTGGATTCTGGAAACCCCTACGACATCTACATCCCCTCACATGTAAGTGAGAGGAAGCACACGCGTGTGTGTTTGTTTGTACTTGTATTTGCAGCTGATTGAGAACATTTTATGCGCTTGTGAAGTGGGGACTTTGATGTAAAGTGAGGACCTTTTTTTTCGGTCCTCGCTTTTTTGGGGGCTAGGGGTTAGATTTACAACTAAGGTGTCAATTAGGTTTAGGATACTTTCAGGGTGAGGCCATAGAAAGGATTGAAAATGAATGGAAGTCTTGAAGTCAAGGCCCGGTCCTCACTTTGTATTTTAAACGAGGATGCGTGTGGTAAGGTTTAGCACTAAGATGTCAATTACGTTTAAGTTAGCCCATAGAAAAGTTTAAAATGAATGGAAGTCAATGGAAGTCAAGACGAAGTCCTGAATAAGTATTTAAAACAAGGATGTGTGTGTGTGTGTTCTGGTATTTGCACATTGTGGGGACCAGCCTTGCCCACATCACGACGACGTGTCCCCAACATAAACAGCTCCTGACCCAATTATTCATTAAACTTTACCACATTTATGGAATTTTCTTTTGTAAGAGATCAACACAAGTAGTGGAAGGAAAATGATAAATATACTTTTAATTTTCAATACCACCCAATAAATTAAAACTCAACCAGTTTTTCTACAGTGAACAGAGTCAAGCTGCGTTTAGTTTAACCTCCATATTAATGTAGCTGTTCTGTTTCTGGTCTTAGAGGTTCTTTAGAGAACATTAGAGAACAATGATTAAAAAAAACAGCAGCATGAAGACCTAAGAACACAGCAGACAAACCCAGAAATGCTTTAAAACCACATGTTATTTACTTGCCACTTCATAGTTATGGTCTTTGTTTTGGTCTGTCTTGCTGAGACACGCATCCTGACAACACGCATTGTAGTTTGTAGTTGTAATGCAACAAAACATGATAAAGGTAAAATGTTATGCATATGTTTACCAATTATTGTGTATATTCCTATCATTTATAGTGTGAAAAATAAACTACAAATAGTAGCCTAAAACATCTATATAAGTGCTGATACATCTCCTCTAAAACGTGTCTCTAGAAGTGAATAAAGTTTAGAGTATTTGAAAATTGGAGTATTGGAAAATTTAAAGTTTGTGTAGATGAATGAGTGTGAACTTCATTTATTAAAATCAGAGAGAAACACATTGATTATTTAAAATTAACTCAGTGAGGGAAATTATTGTGTTTAATAATTCAGAATATTGAGCAGATAAGCCCTTGATGAAGCAGCAGCCATTTTCAGTCTGGTAATCCACCTAACCCTGGCCTACAAGTCATTCTCACAGAAAAAGGCTCCATTAACTGAAGAAATGAACCAAAACCAATAGAAAATTTGATATTTTTGGGCACTTTAACATTCAAAGCATAATATAATTTGTTATTTTAGGTCCAACATTCAGGTACGAGGGGAGAACAAGTCCTGCAGCCATGAATCTTTTAGGTATCAAGGACAAAAAATTAGCATAAAAAACAGTACATTTCTAAAGAAATACATTTAAAAGAAACTTTGAACTAATAATAATTACATCATTAGAATAACAAAGGAAGGCGTGGCCGCTTGACAGGAAGAACCAGAAATGACTCAAGACTTTTGCTAAGTTCTGTAACTTACATAACAACAAGATAGTAAGGGCAGCTGAATCAATGTCCTCCTTTAACCCTGGCGTGCTTTCAGTCAGAGACCGATGGGTAAAGGAGACGGTAACCATAGCAACCGCCTCTCGTTGCTTATCGGCACCCTTGAATGATGCTCATGTCTGTACGGTGGCGAGCGCGTGGCTGAGGAGCAGGAGAATTGTCTTGTTCCAGCAGTTTAATGTCCCTAACCCACCACAATGTTCAACCTCTGGTTCCTCACAGATCCAAGGTCAGGTCACCCCGCACGCCATCGTGGTCCTGCCCAAGACGGACGGCATGGAGATGCTGCTGTGCTACGAGGACGAGGGCGTCTACGTCAACACCTACGGGCGTATCACCAAAGACGTGGTGCTGCAGTGGGGCGAGATGCCCACATCTGTCGGTACGTCGGTCCAGCCGATAAAAAACTAGTTTGATGATTTATGGTTAAGCTCTGTCGATGAGTTGCAGCTCAATTCTTATTGTTTCGTTAACATTTTCATGGTGTGAAAGCTGCATAATACCTTGCAAAAGAGTTTTTACTCCTTAAACTCTTCCACATTTTGTCACATTGCAAAGCAAACTTTAGTGAATTTTATGGGGATTTTATGTGACAGACCTGGAGGTTTAGACTCATTGGAAGGACAGCATCTGCAAACATCAAGTCTTGCCACAGATTCTGAATTTAATGTAGGTCTTGACTTTGACTAGGCCGTTCTAACGCATGAATATAAGGTTTTTCCTTCCCGCCAATGGGTGGTTTTTCTTTCCACTGTCGCTTCATGCTTGCTCAGTATGAGGGATTGCTGCATAGCCATGGACAATGCAGACGACTCTCCATGTGGCTCTACGGTTCCCCAGGAGTGAATGCTGCTTGTCGGGACTTTGAAGCAATCAACTGGTTCCCTTATATAGGACATTTTGGACCAATCTGTATAATCTGACCCAATCTGTATTATATGATTGATTTTGACTTTGTAAAGTGCCTTGAGATGACATGTTTCATGAATTGGCGCTATATAAATAAAATTAAATGGAAATGCTTTGAACTGTGGTCTTAGAAAATATTTTGTGTGGCCCCTGATGCCAGTTCATGGTATAAATGTGTCGCTCCAGCAAATGGAGCTGATGCAGATGGACAATTGCTGTATTTTTTTTAGAATGAGGTTCTTACTGACAAATTTACATCATCTTATGGGGAAAATGTTTCTTTTTCTCCTTAATTTTAATATCATAGTAAGCATGGCCACAAACAGGCTCAAACAGGTTTTCTACTTGGAATATCTTGGGTTAAGCTCCATCCATCTCCCCATCTACACTAACCAGCTTTCATGTCTACACAGAAGAAAAACATCCCCACAGCATGATGCAGCCACCATCATGTTTTTGTGATCAAACTAAAACAGTGAATGTCAAATACTTGCTGTCATTTTATCTTGGACTATTTATAGAAAAATAACCCATGGAGTGATAAAATACAGCATTCCAAGCTTGACTTGCACTGCTTTGTTGTATCCAGGTAGAATCATTATCTGCGGTTCTATAATACCAGCCTTGTTTAGTGAAACTAAGACAGACTCCACCCAAAACTATCAAGTCCCACAACATTCCTGATGCTTACAAATACTTTGCAGAAATTGCATCACTCTTTTGGTTTCTGACAGAACTGGAATGTTTGTATGAACGAGATCCGGTTAATGTCGCATTGGTGTTAATTCTCTAAAAGCAAAGGTAGCTTTTCTCTAGTCCCGTCGACCAGCATCAGTTACAGATACCAGAACACAATCACTCATAAATTCAGATCAATAGACTCAAACCAAGCCGGTCTCGCTCTCCTGTGTTATGGCAGCTCTGGCAGGAAGTACAGATCAGTCCGTTTTAACCTCCACCGTTAGAAGCCCTGGCAGCGATTAGGTGCGTTTGTCTTGGGTTGCAGACGGGTTTCCAGCCCCTCTCCATGTTTGTGTATTTATATCTGCGTTCATATGTTCTTCTGTCCTTGCAGCCTACATCCACTCCAACCAGATCATGGGCTGGGGGGAGAAGGCCATTGAGATCCGCTCCGTGGAGACGGGACACCTCGATGGAGTTTTCATGCACAAGCGAGCTCAGCGACTGAAGTTCCTGACGGAGAGGAACGACAAAGTGAGTCAGAAACCAGCTGGTTGCAACCATAACCGTATCTATGGGTCTTTTATTTAGCGTTTTTAACATGATCTAATTCTTAAAGAAAACCAAATCTGCTTATTTGCTTTGGAAGAATGTTTAATAATGTGTTTTGTTATAAAGAATAATCAAATAAATCAAATTATATTAATTTTAATTTGACTGTAATTACATTGATTTTTTCCTAACTGGTATTTATTGCATCAATTATGAAATAATTTTTAAATTGGGAATTCAACAGACAATAATTTAACTGTAAATAATTGAGCTGAACCGGTTAATTAGAACAAAAATAATAATGTAGGGACCTGGTTTATGCCAATTATTTGACCTTAAATGCATTTAACTCGGTCATGATTGCGTGTATATGACTGTACTTACTGACATCAAACTAAGCTGCATTTAAATTGGAGGATATTGGATTATATTGGGGTTCAAACAGGATGGCAGTTATTTCTGAATGGAATGCATGATTAATAAAATTTAAATAAAGCCTGAATGTTAATTTACAACAAGATGAGTATAACTAGAATGATTAGACTGTACTAAATACAATTAAATTAAATTAAAGAATAAGTAGCTGAATTGAAATGTGTTACAACCTTAATTGTACTGTAAATAATTGGACTGCATAAGACTGTATTTAATTGGGACAAAATAATTAAATAATTTATTTTACTTTATTTATTTATTGCTGTTTTTCAAAGTAACAAAAACAAAACAAAAATAACTTGTCAGAGTGTGTGGAGCAAAGTGCAGACAGGAATTTGGAAGCAGCATGATTTGTAGGAGGATTTAATAATAAAATGATTAATAACAAAAAGCAAAACTTACAAAGAGGCATAGGGAGGACAGGACGAGGTGCATGATGGGAAAATCAGGCTGTGCAATGGGAGGGCCCAGTGGGTTATAATGGCCAACAGGGAACTTACTGAGGGGAGTGAGGAGAATGACCCTGGAATCTGGTGTTATAATTAGAGGATAATGAGAAGCAGCTTAGGCAGAAGGAAAGTAGGGAGAGAGACTAATCACCACAGATGAGCTGAACTTAGACACAGTGAAACATTTAATCAAGAGGAAGACAGAGATCTAAGAGAAATAACACTAGAATGCACCGGGAACAGAATACATTAAATAAGCAAGATGCTAAGCCTTAAATCTTGAACTAATAAAGCAACAATAAGAGAATAAAAAAATTAAACAAGTAAGGATCATGACAGAACTGAATTATAATTTGTGTAAGCTGACTGGACTGCATTAGAATAAATTTGATTTAATTAAGTTTATTTTGCAAGAATTGGGTATGTTTAGGTTAAATAGACTTTACTTAAATAGACTGAAGTTGAATTAAATAAAGTGAATTGTAATTGCCCATTTTCATTGGATTAAACTGCTGGTATGTATTCATTTAATAAATAGTATTTATTTTGATGGTTACATGGATTGACATCATTCATTAATGAATTGTGTTGGACTGAATTTGAATTATTATGATCACACTGGGCCATAATTGGTTACACTGTACTTAACTTTGCTGAAAGAGATGCATTATTTAAAATAAATGGAGGTTATGAGGCTGTAATGACTTGGCCAGTTTTATGGATTGAGCAAAATTTGAATTGCTTTAATTGGATTTTACCTAATTAAAGTAAACTATTATAACCTTCTATTAGACTATATTTTAAAGAAACACTAATTTAATTACATTTTCTCCAAATAACTAAGAGCTATTGGTCTGACAAAAGTGTGTAGCTTCTTCTGTTTTGTAATATTTGTTACGTTTGTTAAGTTCATCTGCTTTTATAAGCTTTGAAACATTCATTGATGTCAAGCAAAAAAGGAACTTTTATTGTGTCTTTAAATAAACCTGAAACTGAAGATTTCCTCCATCCTCTGCAGGTCTTCTTTGCCTCGGTTCGTTCTGGAGGCAGTAGTCAAGTTTTCTTCATGACCCTGAACAGAAGCTCCATGATGAACTGGTAACCTGCCTCCCTCTCGGAACTACAACCCTTTGCAGGAGGGATGACAGGAGGACAATGTTTGTGCGTGTTTATATGTGTGTGTGTACTCGTGGACGACGACGACGACAACAACAACAAAAAGCATCTGACTGGACTGCACATCTGGAGGAGGTGGTAAAACCACAGCAGAGTGTCCCTACTTAGAAATCCTCACGCTGTAGGGGGCGCTGCAGGTCCTGTGGTTGGTGTTAGTGCCTGCAGAGCAAAGAGGACCCCACATGTTGTCAGCAGTTGGCGCTTTGCCCCCCCCCCCACCCCCCCCCCCCACCCCCCCCCCACCCCCACCCCCCACTGAGGACTGTCGGACCGGACTGAGGGTTGATCTGGAGCCTTTTAAGGACCTGACAAGTAGCCTTTCTGTGGGGAAGCTCTTTGTGTAGCACATCAGTGACTTTCAACCAGGGTGTTCACACTGCGAGTATACAGGTCGTTCACTGCGGTGCAGGTGTGCCTGCTGCAGCAAAAAACCCACTGTTGTAGTCTTAGTTAGTAGGCAAAGTAGCATTAGACAAAAAAACACACTTGAGAATGAGATAATAACTGCACACCGTTTTTAGGATCACGCTCATCTCACCGAGCTCGTATGCTTTTATATTTTCTGCTTTACTAGATCATGTCTGAATCGAGCACATGTGAGAACATCGACACCAAGCCTGCTGAGTATCAAAATCATTATTATTATTTTTTATTTTTTTTTTCAGTTTTAGGAATAGAATTGCACAACTTTAAGAAGCAACAAAGAAACGGCACCAGAACACCAACAGGCTTAGGGCGCCTCCTGATAAAATTTGACAATCTGAAAGGTACAGTGAGCGGAAATCTTTAACCATAGGGCGAAAACAGGGTCGCAACATTTCACAGTTGGCTGACTGAAATAGATTGTATGAGAATAAATGAAGCCTGCAGCAAATATTCAAGTGGAAATTCTTTAAAATGTGACTATAAGCAAAAAACACAAAAAAAACATCAGCATAGTTTTACTGATGAAATGGTCAGACTTGCTTTTATGTTGCTCCTGCTGCCTTTTTTGAAGTGTTTAATGCGAGCTGCCAAAACTACCGTTTTCAATACATTTTTCATGACTTGGGAACACTGGAGGTATGTAAACTATTGAAAAATTTCTAATAAACTGCCAACAGAATCAGCTGTGAATCCCATTCATCTCAAATGAAAATGCGTACAATTACTCATTGTCCACTACTTCTCCTCAGTTTGTCTCATAAAAGCATCGTTATTATGAAAAAGTTATAAGTTGGAAGAATCAGCTGGAACATCCCGGTTGTTAGATGTACTGCTTGGAAGAACAGAGTTCACCTCAAAGTCCAACACGGCTGCCTTACACATAAAAGTGGTGGTAGCTGCAATAATAAACAATTTATTTGCACTGATTTAAGTTAAAACCTAAGTAAATGAATCATGCATGCATAGCTCTGGGCAAACTCTGCTAGTGAACATTTGGCTGCTGTGTTTGGAAGCATAAAATACAGTCGAATACATTTTCAACTTGTAGACTATTGCTTATCGTTGCCAGGCTGCATACTGAGCACAACAATCAGCAAATAACAATGTTTCCTGACTTGCAGCTGGAGAGTAAATAGGTTTATCACCAGAAATCTAAAGAACCCTAAATGTATCATTAGCTGTGACCTCAAAATTCAATATGGCTGCTTAAACTGTTTGTTTACATTCGTCTCTGCTGCTGTCTTTTAAATTCAGTCACAAAATGAAGCGCTGTACAAACCTTTTGTTGAACATGTTGCAACAGTTTTTAGCTCATCTAAAAAGACGTAGTATGCTAACAAACTATCGTGCTAATCATTGCTAACTTGTTGAAAGACCACAATGATTAGCTAATCCCACTGATTCCCCAATTTACAACTGGACAGTAAATAATTTTAATACCAGAATAGAAATATGACCACAGTATAAATAGCCTGGAGTTTCTTGCTAGCTCCAACTTCATGACTGAATATGGCTGCCCTGCACATAAACATTGATGTTAGCCTCAGAAAAAATGTATTTTACTCGCTGTCACTACCAGATCCAGAGATTCTAACTAGCAGAAGTGGTAATAATAGCCTCAGAAATCAACTATCTATTTGCAGTTTTGTCAAATTTTCATCCTGATTTAATCAAAAGTACATTAAAGCCTCTGCCCAGGAGCATCTTGCTACATTTTTAACTGCAATAATTAGGTTTTTACATATTCTAATCATAGCTAGCTAGGCTGCTGAGCACAACAGTTACACCCATTTCCCAGCTGAAGAATGATTTAGACATTTAAGTTCAAATATGGCAGCTATGCATAAAAAAGGCTTGATAACCGCAGAAATAAATTATTTATTTGCCCTTCTGTCTCTCTCATTAATTCGATCACAAAGTACTGTACAACTTCTGTTTAAGAGCATCTTACGTCTTAAATAAGAGGTGATATTATGCCCTTGTAATGGTTGTTTTTCAAATTGAAACTAGAGCATAATTAAGTTAATTTTCAGGATTAGATTTTAACTTTCAAATAAAATAAAGAGGCCATAGTGGTTCTCAAATGGATTTGTAGTTAGCTGGCTTCATGGGATATTTTAAAGCTCTCCGTTGTTTTATTTTGAGCCATGTTTTTTTCTTAATAATTTCTGAAATAATTTTTTTTGAATGTTTTGGGGTATATATAAAACATCCAGAAAAATATAAATAACTTGTCAGTTAGCTTCCAAATACAGTTAAAAAAACATTGTGTTTGCTTCAAACAACAAACTCAGTGTAACTTTAGGTTGTTTTCTTTACCGTTTTACAAAATAAATTGCTTTATTTTGGGTCCGTGAGGGAATATCTTTCTAACACATCAGCAGGAGGCAAATGGAACGAAGTGAAATGCTTTAGCTGTGGCTGAAAAGCTTTGGTCCAATGGCAGGAAATTATTACTATTACCGGAGCTGACCCGACTCCTTTAAGATGCTCTGGCTCACAGTGTGAACACTCGTTTTGAGTGATGCTGCTGAAACATCTGTCTCATCCCAGAATATGAGAATAATCCTTCAAACGAGCGACGACTGTCAGACGGAGAAATGAGAGATTTCACACATCGTCGCAGGCAGTCCGCCGGCAGCTGCTCCAGCTGTTTGTCTTGTTTCTGGCAGGCGGAGGAAGGTTGTAGATATTGTACTTTTGCTGCAGCAGCAACACAATAACAGAAATCTTCTCGTCTTTTCTCACCGGAGGAACTCGTCCATGGAATAGTTGCCAACTTCTGGAAGGTTTTATTTTTCCTGCCTTGTGTTAAGATCACTTTTTTTTTTCAGCTCTTCTGTGTGTTCTTCACTTTTGTAAATACTCACAATGCTGTTAATGACAGATTTTTTTTTTTTTTTGCAAAGAATACAAAAACAAAGAGGTTTTATGATGTGTTTTTATTTCATACTTCTTTAAATCATTATATTCTATGGTTCCTTTAGGATGGGAGATTTTTCAGAACAATTTGAGGAACTAAAAGAGTTTAATTTCTGTCAGTCACGGCTGTGTATTTAGTTTGCATGAAGACATACATGTTGAACCGTCTTCACTTGTTATGAATTGCAGTTCTGAGGCAATACACTTGTGGGTTTTACAACAGAAAATTGACAAAACCCTGAAAAATGTTGGCATTTTGTGTTTGTTTTTTTAGTTAAAAAACAGTAAAGATTGTACACTGGAGAATTATACATCATGGTGACATTTATTATTAATTTAGGTATGTTAAAACCAGACAGGCGCGTAGACAGTCGACCCTCTGGCGACTGTAAATGCTGATATTTGTGAGAGGAAACTGGTTTCATCTTTTAATTTTCTTTTAGTCGTTCAAATATCTAAAAGGATGTGAAAATGTGGAGCACAGGCAGTTTAAGGCCAGCTGAGGCCTTTTAAATGTGCAGGATGTTAGAGTTGATCATCAACCTGTGAATAAAGATCAGGAGGCAAAGTCTGTCTGAGAAACAATAGAATAAAAGATATTTATACTGTAATAATTTACATTATGATAACATCATACTGATCATTTTAGAGGACATAAATAATGTTCACTTATCGAAGCTTAGTTGTCTTTCTACAGAATAGAGAACATAGCTGATACTGTAAGAATTTCTAAAAAAACAAAAAAATACAATGTTTTTATCGTGGTATTATTTGTATTTCAATTTTTTGTATCAAGACTGTGAACGTGTGTGCGACTGTGTGTCTGAGTGTGCAGGTGTGCGCACAGGTGTGTGTGTGACATGCATGTGAGCGTATGTTTTCACCTCACCTGAGAATGGCTGGAATCAGTCAGAAGACGACCTCGGTCCGGTAACGCACATCTTTGATGTTTGGAAATCTACAATAAATGTCCTCTCCTTGTACAGCAGAAAAAAAAAAAACACAAGCTGCTCTGCTTGTCTTTCTTCATTCATTCACTCAGTTTATGCTACAGAGTAATGTGCTTCTGCTAAACAGTGATGGTTGTTCATGCTTTGAGATGCTTAAAGGCACAACAGGACGACGTGGTCAATGCATATCTGGAGAAACTGCATTTCATTGCACTGAAAAAGTTTAGAAAATCCAACTTTGTCATAAGTACAGTTATTCAGTGGAGAAAACATCCTCCCTCAAAAATTTACTTTTTAACGGAGAACAGAAAAGCTCTTGGTCTTCGCCCGTAACATTTCAAAAGGTTGGCACTTAAAGAAAGACGGATCTTTCACCAGGGATGTCCAAAGTGCGGCCCAGGGGACGTTTTGTCTACAAAAGTATGAATGTATAGATCTGGTTTGCCAGTGCATGCAGTTGATGGAGACAAACTTGGAAAAGAAAACGCTAGTCTGCAATTTCTACTCAAGACCTCTTAAAAATAAATTAAAATGTAAGGTGCAACACAAAGTATTTACCTTTTCTCAATTTTATTTCTTTCAATTCAGTTTTATAGTAATTAGGAGCACAAACATCCGGTGAAAACCAGACTTGTGCATTTCTTAGATTTGGCAAATGTGATCCATATCATGTTCTTGTGGATGAAAATATGCACACTAGACAAAGATAATAAACCTGAAGGCATTATATGATTCCAACCTGCGAGATCCTTTTAAATTTTCACATCTACAATAATTGAAAGATTATTTTCTACAGAAATGTGATTAATTTGTGTTTCATTAAAATATTGTGTTTAGGTTTTTTTTGGTAACCAAGTAAAAATAAAAAATAAAAATTTATGCAATTTAAATTGATTTATAATCAGAATTTAGTGGCCCTCCCAAGTATTTTTAGTCTAACATTTTTGGCCCCCTTGGCAAAAAGTTTGGACACCCCTGCTCTAGAGCCTCTGTCCCTCGTGATTTAGATGTATCTATACAACACACAATTCAAATTATTACATGACCTCCTCTGCATGCCATGCAGTTCTGCAGAAGTCTGTTAATCACCCAGTCATTTAACTCAGGTGTGTCTGTTTACACTTTACTACCACAGAAAAAAAACTGCCTATATTGGTAGTGTACCTCCAACCGCCTCCCCTCTGAGCCGCAGTCTGGACTGTAGATCTCTGAGGAATATGTAAAAAAGGTTTCTTAACGTCTGAAGACCAATAAAGCTCCAGGACCTGATGGTGGTTCCCCTTCTACCTGAAAGCCTGAAATAACCAACTGGCCCCCAATCTTCACTCTGGAGCTCTGTGATGTCCCCCCTGCATTAAATCATCCATCACCATCCCGATCCCCAGGAAATGCACCATAAGAGTTTTAATGAAAATAAACTAGAGGGATCATATTTCTCCAATTTTAGCTTCCCTTCATTGGCTTCCTGTTAAATCAAGAATAGAATTTAAAATTCTCCTTCTAACGTATAAAGCCCTTAATAATCAAGCTCCATCATATATCAGAGCTCTGATTACCCCGTATGAGCTTTCTGTGTCTCTGCTCTGTCTTCTCTACCATAGAAAGTACTCCTGGGTCAATGTGAGCTTCTGTGCTTTCTGTGTCTCTGCTCTGTCTTCTCTAACATAGAAAGTACTCCTGGGTCAATGTGAGCTTCTGTGCTTTCTGTGTCTCTGCTCTGTCTTCTCTAACATAGAAAGTACTCCTGGGTCAATGTGAGCTTCTGTGCTTTCTGTGTCTCTGCTCTGTCTTCTCTACCATAGAAAGTACTCCTGGGTCAATGTGAGCTTCTGTGCTTTCTGTGTCTCTGCTCTGTCTTCTCTAAGCCCCAGTGGGTGGAGGCAGATGAGCGTTCACACTGAGCCTGGTTCTGGTTCTGCTGGAGGTTCTCCTCCCTGTTAAAGGGGAGTTTTCCTCTCCACTGTCGCTTCATGCATGCTCAGTATGAGGGATTGCTGCAAAGCCATCAACAATGCAGACGACTGTCCACTGTGGCTCTACGCTCTTTCAGGAGGAGTGAATGCTGCTTGGAGAGACTTGATGCAACCTGCTGGGTTTCCTTAGAGAGGAAACTTTCTCACCAACCTGGAGGATCTGATGGAGTCTGACTTTAGAAAGAACCTTGATGATGACGTGTGTTGTGAATTGATGCTATATAAATAAAATTGAATTGAATAACAGGATTAAATGATTCCAGAGCTGTCACTCTGACATCTGTGATCATAAAATCCTCAGAGTGACTCATGTTGAAGCATCTGAAGGACATCAGAGGCCCCTGCTGGACCCCCTGCTGCTTGCTTACTGGCCAAAAAGGTTGACCGATGATGCAGTCAGCTTGGGACTAATCTTCATCCTGCACCCCCTCAACCACCCAAGGACATTCGCCAGGATCTTGTTATTGGACTTCATCTCAGTCCAGACATTTTTCAACAGAAGCTCACAGTGCCAGTCTTCTCCTGTCAGTGGATCACCAACTTCCTGACTGAACAGCAGCAGCAGGTGAGAGGAATGAGCATCTTTTCCTGCTCAAACATGAACAGCGCCACAAGTTGACCAATAGTAGCAGCAGATTCTAAAAGCTGTGTTTACTGACTTGGCTGAAGATAAAAAAAAATGTAAACATGTAAAGAATTTTTTGTTTCTGTACAAATAATTATTTAGTTGTACAAGTTAAAAAAAATTGCTGTACAACTTCTCGTATCATAATTTCCAGGTGTTCACATCCAAAATACAAGCGTGGATGTTTTGAAACATTCTTACCTCCATGTGTGAAATCTGTAACCAAAGTCTCATTATCTGATTGAGCACAATTCTGACCAATAAAGCTGATTCTGACTCTGGCAAAGAGAAATGAGACTCTGTGTCACATCATGTTTGAATCAGAGAGAATCATGGAGTAATTGATTGCTAATTAGACATTCCTATACTTCATCTTTCCAATTATCCCTTTCAGGGGTTGCCACAGCAACTCCTCTGTCTCCATCTACCCTAACCTTCAGCATCTTCTCTCACACCAGCTACCTTCATGTCCTCTTTAGCTCCACCCATAAATCTCCTCTCTGGTCTTCCTCCAGGCCTCCCACTTGGCCGTTTCATTCTCGGCATCCTTCCACCAATGTCCTCCTCACCATCCCTCCTCTGAACTGGTCCAAACCATCAGAGTCTGGCGTCTCTGGCTTTATCTCCAGAACGTCTAACATGAGCTGTACCTCTGGTGAACTCCTTCCTGATCCTCTCCATCCTCGTCTCTGTCCGAGAGAACATCAGCATCTTCATCTCTGCCTCCTGTCTCAGTACAGGTAGCCCTTGGTATGACACGGTACCAATGAAATAGCTCTCAGTTTAAAAAACGTTGGTGATCCCTGCTCTAACTTATAATTGGGCATTCCTGTAAATTCTAAAATGGTTTTAGAAATAAAACTTAGACTACAAAACATTTCAGTTATATTTGTTTATTAATTTATTGGAGTTATTCTGTTACCAATTACTTTGTGTAAAAAAAAAATTCCTTACTAGACATTGTGTGTTTTTCTTTTCAGATTTTATTTGTAAGCACTTTGATAATATAATTTATAATTCTCTTTCCACTTTACAAATATTGAGCACTTGGTGATGGAGTTCTGTAAAAGACAAAAGTTTATTGTGATAATCTGCTGGTGTATATGCTAACAGAGTTTATGTCCTGGGGTTTCTGTTCTACATCTCCCAGCTCCTTGTAAATCAAACTGTTTATACATCCATCGCTAATCTGCACGGGTTCCAAATTACGTCCATTTTGGGCCACTCCTGGCTGTTTTATCCGTGCAGAATCATCGGAATCCCCGCTACCAGCAGCGTCTCAGCGCGCTGACGGGTTGCCAGGTTGGCCTCGGGCACGTCCAGGCCTGTCTCTCCGTCCCAGTCGGGGTGGCGTGGGCCGGACCTGGCAACCAGCGCAGCCTGGCCGCACACATAAAGGCCCCCCTCCTCCCCGCGTGCTCCGCGGATGCTGCAGTCAAGTTTGCTGCGCCTGCGCACTTTCGGTCCTCTTTTTGCTCGGAAGGTAAGTGCGGCATGGCGCGTGTTTCTTCCTTCAGGGAATAAACGGGGAACTTTATCCGTTTTTAGCTCACCCGAGAGCGGATTCGGAGACGGTAACGGGGTTCCTTCCCGGTGAGCGAGCCCCACGGAGTAGTTGCCGGGGTTCGCCGGTGGATTCCAGTCGGGCGGCGGGGCAGGGTGTGGGTGTCCGGGGCTGAATCAAAGGGACATGCGGCCTTCGGCGGCGCGGCGCTCCTCGCTGTCACGCCGCGCGTGGTTTTCCTGCCTTTCCACGCCGCCCCACGGCGATCATCTCCCGCCCGCGGAGGCCGCGATGGCCGCGGAACGGCGAGCCGCCGTCAGACGCGGAGCGAATTCGCGTCTTTATTTGGCAGCTAGCCGCTGCTAGCATTGGTAGCAGCTGTTAGCTTCGCGCTAGCTCCCAAATGTTAAATAACGGACACCAGACAACGAATTACCGGCAGTTTGCTCCGGTGGATGTTAAATATAACATCGGTTATTAACGTAACGACGCGGTAAAGGTGCATTTAACGCCGGTAAATGTCGCTCCCCTCCTGGCTTCGCCGTTATGTGTCCGTGTTGTTAACCGAAGGCCAAGCTAGCTGGTGCTACTTTCCTTAAATCGTCCCGTTAATCCCCGGTGGCGACGCGTGGTTCTGCTGCCTCGCTCACATTCCCTCCCGTTCCGCTGTAAAAAGCCGGGTCCGTGCTCCCGGAGCGGAACCGGGCCGCCCGGAGCCGCGCTGGATGACACAGCAGTTGAGCCTCGTGTTTAGCCGGTTAGCCCCGCCGAGCTTCCACGTTTCACGGACGCTGCGGATTCTTCGCCGCTCCGCATGCAGCCCCGGTTCCGTCCGGTCGGAGCACCGAACCCGGACAGGGGAGCGGTTCTCTGGCCAGAAAACGGACCCGCGGTTCCGACGTGAGCCGGATCGCTGCAGGAAGGCCCCGGAGAGGCTAATTGGTCCCGAGCAGGCGATTTAAAACATCATTTAAAAGTTAAAGGTGATTAAAGTCAGAGCAAATGCTGACGTTTCATGTCAGTAAAGCAGGATTCATGTGCAGTCTGCCTTTTAATTTCCCTCACACTAGTTATCTCAGAGCTGTATGAGGGTTTAGAACCATAAATACTGAATAATAAACCATTAATGCAAGAGTTTGCTGCTAAACTTCAATGTTTTTCTCTTTTAGCCTCAATAAAATCCTCAGAAACTTGAAATAATATAGAAAAACAGATTTGATTAAAGTTTTAAAACCACTTGAACGCCCGAAGACGTATTTGCATGAAAGAAAAGAATCAAACTACGTAGACGTTGAAATATTTGCACAATTTTAATCACGAATGAAAGCTTAAAAGCACATTTTCGTGGGTTATTATAATATTTCAGTTGCCTTGTAGTAAAACTATAAATATTTCTGTTCTGCTGCCTGGATTGACTTTAAGCCTCGTTTCCGCTCCCAGTTTTTACAAATCTTATAGACAAAAGTCTTAATCAAAGGTGTGGGGGATATTATTGTGAAGGAAATGTTTAATCGGCATAAATATTTATATTATTCCAGTGCTGATCAGTAATGATTTCATAACGACCTGCAGACCTTTAAGGGAAAAATGCCAAAATCAGCTGAAAACTGATTAAAGGTCGTCAGGAAATCAATCTGTGGGGTTTGTTTCCAGTTAGTTTCTTAAGTGTTTATACTCCAGAGGCTAAAACTCCTTCGTTCCATCAGGTCTCAGGTTTTTATGTGTTATGATAAATATAAGAATATAACAGGGTTCCCACGGATCCTTAAAAGGCATTGAATTCTGTAACATAAAACTAAGGCCTTAATTGGCATTAAAATGTCTTAAATCAGTCTTTCTTAGGTCTTAAAATTGTTACCAGGTCATAAATAGGATTTAGTTTTTGTAATCCTTACCAAACAGTAAAATAATTGACACAATTATATATATTTTTAATTTACTGAACGGCTCAATGTAACCATTATTGGTTCTGTCCCGATAGCAGAACCAATAAAAAGCCGGACCATAGCTGGGAAAAAGAGTTGGCACTGGTTATGTTGTGGTTTTTAAAACTGATTTATAGTTTATTTTAGTAGGGAACAAAACAAAGTTTATGCATTCAGTTCAGTAGTTGTTAAAAATAAATCTGTAATTTGTGTGTTTTAGCTTTCTTCCTATATGGAATGTTTTTCAAAATGTTAAACATGTCTACTGGGCCACAAAGTAATAGTTTATGTTAAAATAAACATTTGGGTGAAGTTGTCGCAAACAGGTTTATCTTGTTTATCGTGAAGTTGGGCTTAACTTTTTATTTCAAGTGGCATTAAAAAGTCATGAATTTAACCCTTATGCTGTAGGAACCATGTCATGTGTTAAGAGATAAAAGTATCAAACATTCTTATCAGTCCATTATGAAGAATATAAATATACGTCAGATATGACCAGACGGCTGAAAACTGCTGAACTACAGGGTCGTGTAGGGAGACTATCCACGCTTTTAAACGATCTTTACTCCCTTTAGCCTGTTTTTATACATGGTAATAAAGTATTTACGTTTATTAATGTTGTAGACTTTGTTTCAGGGAACATTTGTTAGAAACTGGGATCGTACGTTAGACGGTTTACTGCAGGTTTTGGTGTCTGGAGTTTATGGCTGGGCAATAAATCGATTTAATCGATTAATTCGAATATACAATTCTTTAAGATTTCCTTTTTGGAAAATCATGGATTTTATTTTGCCAATACACTCATTGGGTTTCCATGAAGAGAACAGCATGTGATGCTGAATATATGTTTAGGCAAATGTATTGTCAAAATATTGTTAAGTAGAAACCTTTTTTTACCATAATACGAGGTACTTCATTTACTTATTTACTTTTTTTTAACTTAGTTTGAAGTTCACAAGTGCAGTGAAGCCTGTTCTTAGCTCAATGTGTAATACCACTAGCAGCAAATGTTTTGTTATATTTTCATTGTTTATAATGGCACGGCTGCCATCTTGTTTTACGTTTCACAGCTTGTTTTTAGTTGCACTTTGAATTCAGGTCAACTCCCTGATGAAATGCTTGACATAAAAAGCAAGGTTTTAAAATAATTTGTTTAATTTCTTTTTATGAAACAAAAAGGAGGAAAAAATCGATTAATCGAATTTGGTATGATAAAATCGGAGATTTATTTTTTAATCCATATCGCCCAGCGCTACTGGAGTTAGAGCTGCTTCACCCGATCAGCCGGATAACTGTCTCCTCCGCCCTGTCTCCTCCGCCCTGTCTCCTCTGCCCTGTCTCCTCTGCCCTGTCTCCTCTGCCCTGTCTCCTCTGCCCTGTCTCCTCTGCCCTGTCTCCTCTGCCCTGTCTCCTCTGCCCTGTCTCCTCCGCCCTGTCTCCTCCGCCCTGTCTCCTCTGCCCTGTCTCCTCTGCCCTGTCTCCTCTGCCCTGTCTCCTCTGCCCTGTCTCCTCTGCCCTGTCTCCTCTGCCCTGTCTCCTCTGCCCTGTCTCCTCTGCCCTGTCTCCTCTGCCCTGTCTCCTCTGCCCTGTCTCCTCTGCCCTGTCTCCTCTGCCCTGTCTCCTCTGCCCTGTCTCCTCTGCCCTGTCTCCTCTGCCCTGTCTCCTCTGCCCTGTCTCCTCCGCCCTGTCTCCTCCGCCCTGTCTCCTCCGCCCTGTCTCCTCCGCCCTGTCTCCTCCGCCCTGTCTCCTCTCAGCGCCCCAGACCCATCGCACCATGGCAGATCCCGATCTTGACTTCCAGACCGGCGAGTCTGGCGCCTCCGCCACCTTCCCCATGCAGTGCTCTGCCCTGCGTAAGAACGGCTACGTGGTGCTGAAGGGACGTCCCTGCAAAATCGTGGAGATGTCCACCTCCAAGACCGGCAAGCACGGACACGCCAAGGTACGCAGCCGCAGTCTGACCCGGTTTCCTGGGGTTCTGAGCCCAGAACCAGAGTTCAGTCTGAGGGTTTCTGCTGCTACGACATACTTTCCCCATGAGGGACGTTATTACTGTGGATTATTATTTTACTGGACCTGACCTCAGTGGTGTGTCTGGTTCTCTGCAGGTTAACCTGGTTGGTATTGACATCTTCACCAACAAGAAGTATGAAGACATGTGCCCCTCCACCCACAACATGGATGTTCCCGCCATTAAAAGGACAGACTATCAGGTACGCGTCTGTTTCCCACCGCAGAGCGACTACCTGGGTTAAAACGGAGACGTCTGCAGGTAGACTGCGCGGCTAGAACAGCAGTGATTACCCATAATCCCCGGTAAAATCAGAAATCATGGAGATGAGGTCCTCTTCTAATCTGAAGGCTTTACATTTTTAGCTGAAGGGGAAACATTTCTTGATGCACTTTTGATTTATCAAGGTTTTTAAGATCTGTATAAAGACAAATGTGCATAAAGATCACAAAAAATGGAAATAATTTAGTATAAAGAGGATAAAGTACATTAAACAGGCCTGATTCAGTGATGCCACAAAGGTACGCTGGTTCTAGAAGGTCCTGCAGCTTTAAGGCGTCTGGTCCAGCACACCTGAGTCCAGTATTCAGGTGATTAGCACCTGACTGCAGACTGAGGAGCTGATCCAGGACCAGAGACGCTGAAAGCTGCAGGACACACCAGACCCTGAGGACACGTCACCATAGACCCGCTCACATCGGCATCTAGTCCTGGGGACGTCCAGTAAAAGCTGACTGGATGATTGACCACGCCCACAAACGCGTACCTGTTCAGATAAACCAGGAGGCCTGAGGTCGTTAAGAGAAAAAAAACCAGCGGGGAAAGTTTAAAACCAGCCCTGAAGGCAACAGGAAGCCAGAGTTGATATAAAACTGGGGGTTTAAATAAAGTTAGCAGGTGTTAATCAAAACTGAGCGGCTGCATCCAGGCTAGCTGAACGTCATTTAGAGAGACACAAAGCGTATTAATATTAATAGTTTAGAGCTAACGAGAGGATCAATAGCCTCCTGAAGGTCAGGATGGCTCAACTTTGTTTAAAAGCTGCAACAACCTTCTTACCAAAGAGTCAACGTGACATTTAAATGTAAAATATGGGCCTAACATTTGTAGCGGGGGCCTTTACAGTAAAAGTCTAAGCCACTGACCTCTAAGGCTTTGTTTTAAAAAGAGAATATATTAATAAGCCGCTGCTGGAGGAATACCCGCCCTCAGTGACGGCTAATGAAGGGAGAAGAGCAGAGGGCCCAGAACGGAGCCCTGTGGGGTCCCACATGGAGGAGGAGGAGTTATTAATCATGATGAAGAGGAGAATCCTTCAGCGCCGTACAGCTGATGCTGACATGGAGGTTTAATCTGGACCGCTGAGGTTCTGTCACCACATGCCTGTAAAGTCTGATGGAGTTTAATGTTTCAGCTTTTTGTTTAGAGATGATGATAAAACTGCAGACACTGGTTCTAGGTTCTAACAATCACCAATCTAAAGTCAGAACGTGGGTTTTCTGCTCTCCTTTAGTACCGATTGAGTCTCCGTCTCCTTTCCTGTGTCACAGCCTTTTAATGTCAGCTCTTAACGGCAGACGAGGCAGAACCAGACCCGGTTCTGATTATCTGGGCTCCACAGGGAGCAGCTAGTCGTCGTCTCTGTTTGGAGACGAGTTTTAAAGGATAGAGATGCGATAGAAACGCCTGCAGGCCTCAGTTTACTGGTTCTGGTTCTGGTCCGCCTGCTGCTGCAGCGTCTTCTGGTAACGGCTCCAGTCTGAACAGTCGCTGTGTTCTGGTACCAGTGACCCGTTAACGGTGCAGAACGTTCCTCTTTTTATTCCTGATGCCTGAGAATCATCTAGATGTTCCTTTATTTCTGGGTTACACCTTCAGCCCGTTTAACAAACCCGGCCTGCTCCTCCAGGACTAACAGCCGGTATTACTTTCAGGTCTGTTCAGCGTTTGCCTTTAATGTGGCGGTACCGTTAGCTCGGTGCCGGCCGCTCTCATTGGTCCATCATGGTGTTTCTGGAGGGAAAAGGTTCTGATTGGTTGTGAGGATCCAGGTGCTGTGCAGGACGCTACATCAGAGGGAACTAAAAGCAACGTGGAATGAGTATTTATAGCCCTAAAATAAGATAATTAGACTTAGACAAACTTTATTGTCATTTTGTATGCATAGAGTGCGTACATAACAAAATTTAATTTGCATACTGCTTAAGAATTTCAGTGAATTGCAGTAGATTCCAGAATAAAGTAACTTTGCAGGGTGAATAAAGTAACTTTGCAGGGTGAATAAAGTAACTTTGCAGGGTGAATAAAGTAACTTTGCGGGGGTGAATATAAAGTAACTTTGCGGGGGTGAATATAAAGTAACTTTGCGGGGGTGAATATAAAGTAACTTTGCGGGGGTGAATATAAAGTAACTTTGCGGGGGAGAATATAAAGTAACTTTGCGGGGGAGAATATAAAGTAACTTTGCGGGGGAGAATATAAAGTAACTTTGCAGGAGAATAACATCCTGCACTTTAAATAAGCTGGAGATGAATTAATTTAAGTGTAAAGATCTCATTCCATTGGTAAATCTTATTTAGCGTACTTCTAGTTGTCGTTTTGCAGAGTAGGATCAGGGTGGCGATGGATCAGAAGCTGCTGACGGTTATTTAAGCTGAGCAGCAGGAAGCCTGGTTGGGCTGGTCGTTAAATGGTGACAACCCCCCCCGCCCCCTCAGTTGTTCTGCCGTCATTTTCATCCTCTGTTTTCTCTGCAGCTGGTTAACATTAATGAAAACTACATGTCCCTGATGAGCGACAACGGCGACATCAGGGAGGACCTGCGCGTCCCTGAGAGCGACGTGGGCAAGGAAATTGAATCAAAGTTCGAGGCGGGTGAAGAATTTATGGTGAGTCCAGCTGCCCGCCCTGGTGGGGGGGGGGTAGAGAGAGGGGGGGGGGGGGTCTGGGTACGGTTTCAGATGACTGACTCCAACACGCTGCCTCTCTCTCCTCCACAGGTCACCGTCATCGCTGCCATGGGGGAGGAATGTGCCGTCGCCACCAAGGTCCTGGCCAGCAAATAGGGAGGCAGGCTCCGCTGGCCAGGCACCCCCCCCCCCCCCCCCCCACCCTTACCCCCCCACAACCGGTCTCCTGCATTCTCATTGGTTCAGTCACCAAAGCGTCGGCCTTCACAGACAACCTCAAATCATTCTGTTGTAATTTGTCTCATCATTGATCTTTTTACCCCCCCTCCTCCTCTTCCTCCTCCTCCCCCCCCCCCCCCCCCGCCTTCATTTCTCTCTCCCTTTCCGTTGCTGTTGGGAATGTTCCACCGCTGCGTGGTCCTCTGCCTGATCACTGAGTTTTTGTTTGGTAACAAACTACTTTATATAAAAACGACTTTAAAAAAAAAATAACCCACCAGTCGCTCATTCCTGCTCCTTCTTGCCTTCAGTCTTTTTTTAGTTTTATTCTTTTTTTCGCCGCTCACATTCCTGAATGTTTAAAACAACAAAAAAAGAGGAAAAACAGACAAACTTTGGGGTTCGGCTTTTGTATGACTATTATTTTTTATATTCTTTAGACGACATAAAGCAGACCTAAGAGGGGAGGAAGGGGGGGGGGGGGGGGGCGGCCCTGTAGATACTTCCTCTGGTTTAGGCCGTCCCTCCAGCATGGCCTCCTCCCCGGCCCCCGGTTCTGGTTCTGGTTCTGGGGGGCTGGTACCGCATGCCCCCCCCCCAGCATGTAAAGCTCCAAAAGCTAGAAGAGAGAAATGACTTCCTTCCCCCGCCCCCCCTCCAGGAGCGGAAACTCCCCCCTCGCCGTCATTCGTGGCGGACCCGTTGGCTCCAAAATGGCCGCCTGGTGTGGAGGGGCTGGTCCCACATCCCCCCCCCCCCCTCACTACCCCCTGTATTACAAAAAGTGTTTTAGTTTTGCGGAGCGGCGTGGCCTCCCTACATGTGGGGGGGCGGTTTGCAGTGAGGCTTTGCTTTTCTTTGTGAGGGACTTAATTTGGGTTCTGGGCGGGTGGTTCAGTTGCAAACTTTTTGTTCACTCGAGGCCTTTGTCACCTGACTGGTGAAGGCAAAAATAAAAACGATGATACAAATGGACAAAAACTGCAGCCGCTGTCTGGTTTTTCTGTCGCCGGAGGGTGAAACGCTCTGTGCTGCTGCTCGGTTCTGGTTCTGTACGCTTTTTTTTTTTTTTTTTGCAGCTTCTGCTTAAATGCTGCAGCCTGAGACCTGAGATGATCGCTGGTGTTTTACTATAAAAATATATATGATCAATATTAATATAAAAAAACACTCAATGCTGCAGGAATCTGTAAAAATCCATAAAGCTGCTCCTCAATAAACAACTTCAATTCAACCTGTAATTCTAGTCTAAATGATCACTGTCGCAGAGTGATGACATCATTCTGATTATGGCTTACAGTTAATCATGTTTTCCTTCCACTAAACTTTCCACTTTACATGCAGTACTCTGAACTACAGATAAATTAAGTTAGGCATCTTCATAGAAAGCGTGTATGAGAATGTTACTGGAAAGTCGAGTAGAAGGAAAACGTGAACAAGCTACAAGGACGACTGAAGCAAAAATAAGTGAAGTTGGAGCTGGTGGAGCCAGATGTGCCTCACCTGGATTTTATTTTCATTCACCTGGAGAGAAAACTGGATCTCTGAACTGATGGGCAAAGCAATCCCTCGCTTCTGGAAGAAGACAGGAAGCTGCTGGAGCTCCAGAGGGACGTTTCCACAGATGGAGTCCAGTCTGCAGAACTTCCTGCTTCCCTCTGAGAGTCTCATTTCCAGCCAGAACCGGTACCACACTGAACAGAACCGGTACCTGCTCTGATGACAGAGACCAAATCATAAGTCTCATGGTGAGATTTAACAAATCCAGGTCCTTTGGTTTAAATCCTGAAGTCATAACGAGCCTCTGCTGGTTAAATATCAGCATCTATAAACGTTTCCTAGAGAGAAGTCGGTTCTGGAAGGCTTTCAGCCCTGAAATAGACCGGCGATGGTTCTGGGTGATCCGGACCTTTGGTTTGTTGGCTGCTCCCTGAACCACCGTCGACTTTAACTGGGCCAAGGTGTTTAGTTCAAGGTGAGGCACCAGAACCAACCACTGAGGTGACCTGCCTGGGCCTCCAGAACCACGGCCTGTCCAGTTAAAGTAATCCAGCCTGAATGGGTCAGGATTAAAAGGTGGTTCTGGAGAACAGAAGAACTGGGCTCTGGTGGAAGTACCTTAAAATGTTCCTCAAAGGGTTGGAGTCAATAAAGGGTGATGAAAGTACCCAGAAGTACTCTCCCCCCGAAGTTACAGAAGTACCAGCGCTCTGGTTCTGAGAGCAATGAATGGGATTATTCTGATTTATCAGCAGATAGAAATAATAAATGTAGATGCAGTTATTATTTCATTAAAGTAAGTCTGATTCTGATTATTTCAGGCCAGCAGGAAGTTCAGACTCAGACATACTTTAATGATCCCAGTGAAGCGATGGTGACTTGTACAGAGAATGCATAAATGACAGTTACGGGGGGGGGGGGGGGGGGGGGGGGGGGTGTTTTTAACTCAACATGATCAGATATAAGGAGCAGGTTGAGTTGGAACAACGTTTTCAGGTTTTCCAGGCTCTGCTCGGCACCAGAACCTGGACTGACTGGAGCAGATCCTCTGATTTTCACTCAGGCTGTTTTCTGCTGTGTTGCACTTGCAGCCATGACACCAACATCTGCAGATGAATCACTCCTTCCTGCATGTCTGCTCGCTGGAAACACGAACCTTTTCCCCTCAGCTCTTCCCTCAGGGCCGTGGCTGTGGTTTCTGACTCACCCAGCGGGCAGCGTGGAGCTGCAGGGGGGGAGCATGGAGCTGCAGGGGGGCAGCGCGTCAATGATTGACCCGGACCAGCAGCTTGATCACCGGGGCCGCAGCTGACCTTTGAACCCGCCTCATCCCGCAGCTCACGGGTTCTGCTCCAACAAACTGGTTTCCGGCACAAAAATAAATCTTTCATGAAGAAAAATCAACTGTTGTTTCAAAGTATTATCTATTATCTTAAAACGTTAAAAAAAATACATTATTTTTGGTTAATAAAACATCTGCGACGTGATGAGGCTGTAAACTGTCCTAAAATAGATTCGTTGTTTCCACGTTTCGTGCTTTTTTATTTTGGCTTTGACCATATTTGGGAAGGGCGTTTCAAGCCGGGCGGCCACGTCAGTTTTACGTCACATCCGCTTCTTCCTTTTCCCGTTCGATCTCAACATGGCGCCGGTGAGTCCGGGTTGCTCTTCCTTCATTCACTCATTTAGATGATATTTTATTTGATTCTATTTATGTTTTTAATGAAAACAGAGAGCGACCGCAGTGTCTGAGCCAGCCGGTGCGATTTGAAACGTTTTTATTTAGGAATAAACCCAGAAAAGTAGCAGTTAGCTTTAGCCTAAACACGTGGCCCACTCAGTTCGCCGGCAGGCCAGACTCCGTAGAAAAAATACCAGATTTAATTTATGATTGACTTTTATCCCATCTAGTGAATTTTAACATTACTTGTTAGTGGATTTAAAGGTAGGTTGTGGCCTTGTAGTCACCTCGGCTTTACTTATATTAGTTTTATTTGCTTCTTAGTTATTTGAAACGTGTAAACGTCTTTGAAAAAGGTGATGCAGTTCTATTCAGCTCTACTGTATTTGTGATTAAACAGTAGTGTTGTAGTTGGTTCTGATCCAGTGCAATAGAAACATGAGAGGATCCCAGGTGGACCTGCAAGTTATTACAGGCGTTTCAAACGTGTACAATAAGTTATTTTATCTAAAGAAATTTAAATTATAGGCTTAGTTTTTCGTTCATATATATTTGCATCATCTAAATGCCAAAGTGTGTTAATTTCTGACAAATATGTAGCATGACTTTTTGTTTCATTGACTTTGATCCCTGGAACGATGAGGAAAATGATTTTAATATTGCTCATCTCACCTTTGTAGCATAGGTTTAAAGCGCTTTACTGGTTATTTTAGTTCTATTTTGAAAATTTTTGTTTTCAAAATCAATTATTTAAGTTACATTGTTCCAAGTAATAATAATAAATAATAAAAAATGTCATGAAAATTAGTGTGGATTGGGCATTCACGCTTATGTTTAGTGTGTAACAGCATGTGATGCCTGTGAGTCCCAGCTCTGAAACCCTGTTTTTTGTTAGTGTAATGCGACATGCATCTTCTATGTATTTTTTTTATAATGGAATTTTTATAGCAGTGTTTTTATGTGTGAATGTAATGTGACAGCCATGGTTTGTAATGCAGCAGCCTCTGCACCGAGACAAATGTCCTTTGGGACAATAGAGTTAATCTAAATCAAACATCTGACTGACTTCTTTAGTCCAATTCTAAATCTGCTGGGATAATAATAACAGGAAATATACGATAATAATAACATCCCCCATAACGGGATTCAGGTTAGTTTGACCTAAATAAGCAGAACGTCGGCCCTTAGGACCCGTGGTTGTCCTTCCCTGATCAGTGTTGTGACATTCTGGCCAGTTCTAAGTAGGGCTGAGCAATTAATCGCATTTGCAATATAATTGCAATGTTAAAAAAAACGCAATTTCCAGATTGCAGGTCTGCAACTTTTGGCTATGTAACAATTTGTGGATCTAGCGTCCTTTAGGTGTCGTTAATTATGTTTATAGTGGGTTTGCTCCACATGGAAGGGAAGACAGTTGCAGCAGTGAGATAATCTGATTTTATTACTTGTTTTAGAGTTTATATAATCATACTGTTTTTTTTTTTTTTTTGTTCTTTTTTGTTTTTGTTTTTTTGTTTTGTTTTTTACCAGAAACTTATAGGAATCTCACCACAGCATCAGTTTAAGTTTAATCAGTTTAATACATAGACTTGCTGGTTGGTCTTTATGTTCAACAAGGATTGATGTCTAAATCAATTAAAAGCTGTTCTCTTGAACAATATTCTGATTAATAAAAACATTAAAAGTTGTTGTTTAAATAGTCCTTGTTTACAAACATCTTTATTTAGAAGCCATTTTTGTTGTTTGTGGTTAATGCGGAGAAAAGTCTGAATCAAATCCTATTTTTGGTTGAAACACATCAGTTAGAGACACAGCGGCTCTTTTAGCACCTGATCTGCACAGCGATGAAACAGATTGATTTGTTGTTGGTATATGTTTAAAAAGACATGATAAATTAAACTGAAAAAAAAAAGTAAGATAAAAAAAATTACAATTAAGATTATTTTCTGAAATTATTCAGCCCTAGTTCTAAATTTACCGTCGGTTTCTACATCCCAGCAGTCTTTGATCAGACCGTAGCAGTTGGATCGGGTCTGTAGATGGACTAATTAGTGCTGAGGTTTCCCCACAGATCGTTTAATGTAATCCCATCTCTACCATGGTAGTAGTTTAGATTAAAGTTTTATTTATGGTAATCTCAGTGAGTTCTGCTGAAACGTTCTGAGCTGCTCACACTGCTGTGGTTTGTGAAGCAGGTGAAGCCGAGGAGACCCGCTGCAGCCAGGAGGTCCAGAAAGGCTCCTTCCTGGAGGTTCACCCTGGACCTGACCCACCCTGTGGAGGACGGCATCCTGGACTCGGCTAACTTTGTAAGTCCTTCCTGTCGGTAGATGTCCGCCTGTGTCCCACATCAGGGTGACGGGTAACCAGCTAACCACGCGTGTGGACTAGGGCTCCCTTCCCTAGCTCCGGCTCGACTAGGGCTCTCTTCCCTAGTGCGTGACTGTGCTCTGCCCGACAGGAGAGCTTCCTGAAGGAGCGCATCAAGGTGAACGGAAAGACGGGGAACCTGGGGAGCGTGGTGCAGGTCGGCCGCATGAAGAACAAGATCAACGTGACGTCTGAGAAGCAGTTCTCCAAGAGGTGAGGCCGCGCCCGCCGCTGCTGGTTACCGTTTGACGCTAAACGCCGACCCCCTGATGACCCCTGACCCCGTCCCCGCAGGTACCTGAAGTACCTGACCAAGAAGTACCTGAAGAAGAACAACCTGAGGGACTGGCTGAGGGTGGTGGCGTCCGACAAGGAGACGTACGAGCTGCGCTACTTCCAGATCAGCCAGGACGACGAGGACGAGTCCGAGGCAGACGAGTGACCAGAGAATAAAGATGGAGGAAAATCACCCGCTCTGAGTCTTTATTGTGACCAGACGCTCAATAAAAGCAGTGTGTGAAAATAATTTATCCTTTAAAGAAACGTCTTTAATCTCTGAATCCAACTGAAGCTGATTTAAACCGAAAAAGGATTAGAAGAGCGGCCCGGCGGCCATTTTTGGCCCTGGACTGGATTTCTAGAAAGGTTTGGCTGATGGAGAAAGAAACATTTTTATTTTAGTGGTGATAAAATTAATAGAGGTTAAAATCGTACAACTGAAAATGTTGGGTACATGTTTTCATCTTTTATAAAACCATTGTTTAATCTGAGGGAGTAAATAAAACCACATCTGTCTGAGGACTTCAACTCAAATGCAAACTTTCATGCATTAAAGGGAGTTTTTTATTAAAATTAGCTAAACACAGCGAGTGTTTTCTAAGAAAGAAAATATCCGGCTCAGATCCAGTTCTCATTGCTAGACCAAAATTAATTCACTTTTTTATTTTTATTGAGTCAGACATAACTTACAAACTGAGCATCTATTAATAAAACATGTGCAAAACCTGTTTTTAACTTTAGATCTACAGGAAATCTGAATAATTTGGTTAAAATTATATATTTTTTAAAGTGGGTAAATAAAAATTAAATGATTTTTGGGTTATTTTTTATCGCTTTTATCCATTTTTTGGCCCTCGAGTACTTTTGACTTGAGAATTTCAGGCAGAAAGTGTTTTAAAGTTCATTTACCTTCCAACAGGAGGCGCTGTTCTGCTGCAGTGGTGTACAAGAGCTGAACTAAAATGCAATATGTGAAAAAAACAGCCATAATCCTGCAAACTATTTTATTTGCAGCTAGGAGAAATTAGGGTAAATAAATCCACAATAACTTGGAAAGGAAAATTGTTTAAATTTACTGATGTCAAATAAATCCTGTAGGATGAAGGCTGGAGAAAATGGGCTAAAAACACATTTAAAACCAGTAGAAGTGGACAAAACCAGGTTATTTTTACTAATCCAAAGGAAAACTGTAGTTATTGACTCAGAAACAACCAGTTTACAAACTACAGGATATTTTACTCCAATGAACATCTCAGAGGAACCGGCCGTGACTCCATGTCTGTCAGTTTTAAATTATGGAGCCGTTTTTATACCAGATGAGATTAAATCAGGAAAAAACAGGTGAAACAAAAATAAAGCAGTAAAAATAAACGCTTTAGGAACAGAAACCGTCTTCATGAAGATCAGGAGAAGCTGAAGGTGGATCATAAAAACGAAACCAAGCTAATAAATAAAAGAAAATGACAAAAAAAGTCCCACAACTGGTTTAAAATTCACAAATCATGTCCACAAGACTAGAAATATGATGAATCTAAGTGTTTAAAAGGAAGCTATGGAGAATCCACCGATCATCAGCCAGGTGGTCCTGGGCTGCTGAGGAAGCGTTTCTTGGAGGACGTTGAGGGTTCCTCAGAGAAAGTGATGCTGCACCAGTCTTCTGCCGTCCATCTGTGGTCATCTTGCAACATAAAGAAAACTAAAATTTTCTTGAAATTAGTGTATTTTTCGTTGATTTGAGCAGCTAAATAGGACTATTTACCAGTGGAATGAGTATTTTTACCCTTAAATAAAGATAATTAGATATCCTGAAATAAGATGATGGAGATAAATTGTTCTTATTTTAAGTGCAAAAATATTATTCCAGTGGCAAATAATCTGATTTACCAGCTCTAATCAAGAAAAAATATACTAATCTCAAGGAAATGTGACTTGATTTCAGTCTCCTCCATCCTTGGTGGTTTCCTCCAGCAGAAGTCTTCCTCATGCTCAAAGTGACCCTGGAGCTGCCAGCATAGAGCAAGCTCTGCTCTGGTGGTAGAAACATTCTGGAGCCTCCTGGGTCCTTTGGGATCTCCACAGCTGGAGCTGCAGCTGACCTTCTTCGCCTCCAGAGCGCCTCAGGCCGTCCGCTGGGTCCTGAACACAGACAGGTTTCTTCCTTCTGCTGATCTCCTCAGAGCTGCTGGACTCGCTCCTGCTCTGGATCTGTTCTGCATCAGCCTGCAGCCTCAGGAACGCTCCCACCTGCAGCCCAGCACAGCTCCAGGAAACCGTTTAAACGTCTCCAGGGAGAAGAAGTCTGTAGTCCAGCCTAAAATCTGGTTTCACGCTGCAGAAATGTTCTTCCCTGCACGTCTGACCCCGGCCTGTACGCCAGCAGCAGGTGGGGGGGGGGGGGGGGGTCTCCTGTTCCCCGCCTGAAGCCGTCCTCCACCTGCAGGTGACGCTGTAATCTGACTCCAGGCGTCAGATTACGGGCAGATTAAACCAACACGCCTCATCCGGACCGTCCTGACGGAGCCCACGCTGATCCTGGTGAATTCAGGGGCGGATCCAGACTTCCTGCTGCGGGGAGCCTCTCTGATTTAAACCTTAAATTACTCAGTAGGACCGCTTCTCTCTGCAGGTTTAAACTAAATTATCTATTTATGAGCGTTGCTCATGACCATGTTCGTTATTTCTGTTCACTTTAATTTGTTTTGTTTCTGTTAAATTTGATTTAATTCATGAAGTAATTCAATTTAGCCTTCATTTGTTACGTTACTAATGCTTTATTCACTTCATTTATATTTATTTTAGTTTAATTGTCATTTTAAGTTAATTTGAAGCATCTTTATTTTAGATGTTTTGGCTCCAGGGTCAGTAGCAGTGTTGCCTTGGACCAGGAGTGACAACCTCATTCCTATATTGGGTCACTTTGACGTCCTTAAGTCATTTAAAGGGCCGGCTGCTCCTGTATAGATGATACTTTTGGTTTCATAATTTCATTCCAGTTCACATAGAAATATAAAAAAAATGCACAGTAACACAAAAGTAGCACCTTAGGTCCAGTTTATACAGTTTTTCTGAAAATAAAGTTGATATCTGGGTGAGTTACTCTTTAAACTAATCATTCTGCATCACTTCTTCTCTTTTTGGACATTTCTGGGTTGTTTTAATGTGTTGTAGGAATCAACTCAATCAACATTCACTACAGCAGGCACAGTTTTAGCCACTTTATACACTATAAAAGGATTTATGCCTCTACTTTATGACATGATCTGCCTTTTTTGGCTATGGAGGGCCGAATAAAATGCCTTAATGGGCCGGATTCGGCCCGCGGGCCTTAAGTTTGACACGTGTGCCTTAGAGCAAGATCCTGGGTTTGAATCCTGACCAGGGTCTGTGTGCATGTCCTCTACGGCCAAAGACCTGAAACAGGACTGTTTATTTAACTGGTTTCTCTAAATTCTCTAAATTGTGGATGGTTCTCCTGCTTTTTTAATTAAACTTTCTTATGTATGTAGATTTTAGCTTTATTACACTTTTTTATTCATTCATTTTAGTATTTAACTACTTTTTCTTATTTGTTTTAATACTTTTATTTAACTTATTTTTATTCTGTTCTATTTTAGTTTAGTTCATTTAGATTTATTTAGTTATTTATTGTTATATCTTGAGGGAAAAAACATAAATTTAACTACAGGAGGGGCTCTTTCCTTAGAAAATACCTTTGGAGAGTTTTGTTAAAGTTTAATGAAAACAATTAATTGATTTTCTGCATACAAAGTGTTTTGTGAACCGTGGTTTTATTTTGAAGGGCGTTATAATAAAGTTGGTAAAGAAATGACAGGAAATCGTTTCCACTGCAACAGATTACCAGAGAAACTTCCTCCTGATGTGGAGTTCCCATCATGACCGTAGTTCATATTATGTCCTTCATGCGATTTTATTTATATCAAAAATACAATGATTCAAATGTATGTTTTGCAGGGAAATAAAGCTGAGAATAATCTTTTTCTACAGATAGAAAACTAAACGCGGTCATTGTTCTGCAGGTGAGCCTCACCTGGTGAGTTCCCACAGAAACAAACATCAGCTGAGGTCAAACATGGAGGCCTGCAGCTCGCTTCCAGCTGCTGAATATTTCAGCGTTCTGATCACGTGGCGGCAGGTCAGCATGATTTAAAGCGGCTGGTTTCCTGCAGCGCCGCACAGGACCGCGGTGCAGACACCCTGCAGGAGGAGGGGAACCCGCGGCAGGTGAGTATCTCACCTGGGCGCTCAGGTGTGCTTCTTCACGCCGCTGCCTGCCTCAAACCTGCAGCGTCGATCAGGCTTCGCTCCAACCGGCTGAGCTCGGCCAGGCGTTTGGGTTTTTTTGGCTGGACTCACCTGTCAGAGGGAAGAGCTGCAGTTTGACAGACGCAGAAGTTGGTTTGTTGTAGTTTTCCGCTGTGAAAACGGATCCACGGCGGTCATTAAAGTTTCAGAGAGGGAGTCTCGCTCTAGTGGGCGAGGAGAACAGATCAGGGTTACCGGCTGGGCCTGCTGGGGCCTAAAGGCAGGACTCAGCTGTCCATCTGCTGCTGGTTTTAAAACACCAGCAAAGGTGTCAGCTCATAAAAAACTGTTTCAGTAGGGATCCTACCACAAAGGTGCGTTTATTACATAGAGAACAATGTTTTACATTTAGCTTACAACTATTATTATTTAGAAAAATCAGTCTGGGTTCTCCACATCCTGGACTTTCCAGCTTCTAAGCCGTTCTAAACCTTTCAACAAATACAAACAGGCCATCCTGAAACATTAAATTAGGTTCTAAGAAGGAGCAAGCAATAACCTTTGACCCTTAATGACTAAAACTAAAAACATCTGCAACACAACCAGCAATGATATAAATAGAGCCGGTCCACTAGAAACAGCTGCAATCCAAAGAATAAAAAGGCGTTAAATCGAGCCGATAAAAGGATAAAAATGGAGCAAAAGACATGAAATAAAAGTGAAAATTAACCCCAGACCTGCAGGCAGGAGAGATAACAGACGTAGTTTTTGTTTTACAGCTGGGTGGAGGCTCTCTGGGTTTGAAACCAGCCGACTCTTGGAGCCAGCTCAGGAATGTGGCACCAGTTTTAATGAATACCAGCAGAACCGCTCAGTCCCAGCAACCTGAATCTGAAATCTGTCTGAGCATTTAGTGAGTTTCTCTACATTTACCTCACTTCATGGTTTGGTATCTTCACAGCTTCTCTTGCCTCGCTCTGGATTCTGGGTCAAACATCTGGCAGCGGGTTTGGGGACGGTCCAGATGAGCCTCAAACGATGACGCGCTGGTTGTGAAGGCCGTTTACAGCAGCAGGTGAGAACCAGGTGAGGCGATGGCGGCGTGGTTGGCTCGGCTGTCGCTGGGAGACGCCTGGTACGGCATGTACTCCCGCCTGCTGAGGACCAAACCCGTGGGCTCCATGGGCCACGGCGCAGACGACCTCACCGAGATGGCGGAGGGGTCCGCTGTGGGACTGGCGAAGGTCCTGACCACTGTGGACCTGGTGTCGCTTGGCGTGGGCAGCTGCGTGGGTACGGGGATGTACGTGGTGGCCGGGCTGGTCGCCAAAGCCATGGCCGGGCCGGGGGTCATCCTGTCCTTCATCATCGCAGCGGTGGCCTCCATACTGTCAGGTAAACGGCCTTCAAAGATGGTGGAAACTCATGAGTTTTATATAAAGTCAGAAGACTGGAGGACTTTTATAAATTACAAAAAGCCTGGCATAAAAATAATAGTAATAGAAAAATAAATTAAAAACAATAAAATTAAGGCACAAATAAAATAACATCAAACCATTTCTCAGAATTTGTTTGATGGTATTTTCACATCTTGCGTCGCTAATTTCCAAAGTTCTAGCAGCTAGCAGTGTTATTGTGCTAACGCTAACGTTATGCATAACGCAACAATAAGTGTAGAATCCATGTTGTCTTTCTATTTATGTCTGCTATGACAATAATAGTTAATATTTTTAATTTGCTACTTTTCTAGCTTTCTGTGGCTGCTAGCCATGCTATCATGCTAATGTTAGCTTGTATGTAAACAAAAGCGATAAGTGGAGATGCAGTTTTAGTTTGTAGTATTTTATTACTATTATATTATTATTTTATTCATGTTTGCTATGAGAATGCTAGTTAATATTTTTAATTTGCTACTTTTCTAGCTTCCTGTGGCTGCTAGCCATGCTATCATGCTAATGTTAGCTTGTATGTAAAGAAAAGCGACAAGTGGAAATGCAGTTTTAATTTGTAGTATTTTATTACAATTATATTATTATTTTATTTATGTTTGCTATGAGAATGCTAGTTAATATTTTTAATTTGCTACTTTTCTAGCTTCCTGTGGCAGCTAGCTGTGCTATCATGCTAATGTTAGCTTGTATGTAAAGAAAGCGACAAGTGGAGATGCAGTTTTAGTTTGTAGTATTTTATTACTATTATATTATTATTTTATGTATGTCTGCTACATCAATGCAAGAGTTAGTTTTATTTTGTCAGGAGCTAGGTCTAAGTCTTAAATCTTAATCTGCTGCTTTTCTAACTTCTTATAACAGCTAGCTGTGCTGCGGTACCACTGCCACTAAGTTGAATGTAAACAGCATCAATAAGTGGAAATTAGTTTTCTTCTGTGTTGTTTTTATTTCCTTTCTTCTCTGAAACAGTTTAATCTTATTATGTCCAAACCTATAGTTATGAAAAATCATTTGCTTCTGCTTTGGTGACATGACTGTAAAGATACAAGATAGGATAAACAATCCCAGCGTGACACGGGCCTTATTACATTTTTCCACCATCTTGTTATCTAATATTTCTTTGCTGACCATAATATTGGAGCCTGTTGTACTATATCTTTAGAATCATAAAAAAATTAGATAAATAAATAAATGTCTACTGTATTCATCTGTACAATTGTCTCGTTCATTTTCAATCTTTGTACATATTATTGTTTTCAGTCTATTGACCCAAAATTTTGAAAACAGTTTTATTTCAGCATGTGTTCCTCGGACAACTTCTGCCCATTTTTTAAAATCTCAATAAAATATATTATATTGCCCAATTCAAAGTGTCCACTTGCTTACAGACCGGCTGTTAATCCTGGCTTTAACCTTCAGGATGGGTTAGCTTTTACTAGCACTTATAGCAAAAATCCCTCAGCGCCATCACAGTTACAATAACACAAGAGTTCTCCACGAAACATAATAGGTCTTCATTATTGCTGAATTTAAATTAGTTTCCATCTATAAAGATCGTTAAGCAGAAAGCAGACGGAATGGAGAGATTTCTTCCATCTTCGTTTTCTAGATTTTTATTTGCTAAACTAACCTGATTACATAAAAATAACCTAATTGCCTTTCAGGATTGTTTCCTCAGATGCTCTCTTGTCAACCTTCCAGTTATTAAATGTCCTCTAAAGACTCATCCAACAGCAACATTTCTACCGCCACGTTTCTGTGTTTTCCTCAAAGGGGTCTGCTACGCAGAGTTTGGGGTCCGGGTCCCCAAAACGACGGGCTCGGCCTACACTTACAGCTACGTGACAGTTGGGGAGTTTGTGGCCTTCTTCATCGGCTGGAACCTGATCTTGGAGTACCTGATCGGCACGGCGGCGGGGGCGTCGGCTCTCAGCAGCATGTTCGACTCGCTGGCCAATCACAGCATCAGTAACTACATGATAACACACCTGGGCACGCTCCGAGGACTCGGTCAGTGTGACCAGCGTTGATTAAAGATGCTGTGGTTGGCTGTCATCCAGTCCAGATAGGCGTGTGATGTCTCCTTCTCCTGGCTTTGCCTTTTCTGACAGCTGTTTGTACACCTGTGTTTCAGGTAAGGGTGAGGACACGTACCCCGACCTGCTGGCCCTGTTCATCGCCCTGCTGGTCACCGCCATCGTTGCTCTCGGTGTGAGGAACTCTGTGGGATTCAACAACGTCCTGAACGTGGTCAACCTGGTGGTCTGGGTCTTCATGATCATCGCCGGGCTCTTCTTCCTGTCCGCCAGCAACTGGGAGGGCGGCAGGTTCCTGCCCTACGGCTGGTCGGGGGTGAGACTTCGTCAGCTTACCGTTTCAGACTGATTCAGGTTCCAGCAGAAGCAGCAATAAAAACACATTTTTACACAGCTTAAAGAAAGATGTCAGCTTAAAGAAAGATTAGAACTTAAATTATGTGGAAGAGGAAATGTTTAAACTGCTGCTTTTAATGCCTCCAGGTGAGCTTTACTGAGCTTTTAACTTGATTTCCCTTCATGTACAAACTTCTCAACTTGTATCCAGCCCTCTTGGACTGCCTGTCATGTTTTAAAGCTAATTAATTGTTTCCATTTGGTCCATCTATTACTGTTCACTCGACTGGATTTGGAACAGAAACTCAGCAAAAAATGTTTTTTACCATTTTCCTTCAACTTCTGGATGGGTCTAAGTCAAACTTTGGTTTTCACATTTCTTTGAATGCACTCAGTTTGTACAACTTAAAAATTACAATATTATTTATCTGTGGAGTTTTAGAACCTATATCTTTTGTGTTTATAATATATATTCTGTTCTCAGGTGAGACGATATTAAAACTGATTGCAACGTTGATGACACCCGGTTGTACCTAATAGTCAAAGTTTCTATACTCTCTTTCTTTAGTCCTGTTTGAATCTGTCCTGATGATTTAAGATCTTATTTACTCTGAATTTTTCATAAACCTGACAGTAACCAAACAGAATTTATGGTTTATATGTCTCCATATCTCAACAGCTTATGTTAATCTAAACATCTACTCTCATCCACTCATTTGTAACTTATTGTTTCTATCACTGGAATGGTAAATGGCTTGTACTTGTATAGCGCTTTTAACTAGTCTTGACGACCTCCAAAGCGCTTCACACTACAGTTCAGTCATTCACCCATACTCCTCCATACTTTAAAGCTCTTTGTTGTCTTATTTCTTCTCACCTCTGTGAAATGCTTCCTCCCCAGTCGTCTGGTCTCTCTGTTTGATCTGCGGATGGCACCAGAGGGATTTCTGTAACTTTGACTTTATTCCATCTTTTGGTTTTTCAGATCATAAGTTTGTGCTGGTTTTCTTTGGCTAATAAACACTTAAATGTCCATCTCTTCCATCAAGGAACTGGTGGTTATGGTACTTTAATGGTTCCGGATATTATCACAGAAACTCTGAATTATTTTCTACCGTAGTGAGTCTGGTATTCAGAGCCTGTTGGATCTGTATTGTGGAGTATTTTAGTCAAACGAGAGAGAAAACCGAGAAGATTTTAGGAACACGGGTGAGCATTAGGTTAAATTCTCTGCTATGTTTCGTGTTCAGGTGATGCAAGGTGCAGCCACGTGTTTCTACGCCTTTATTGGCTTTGACATCATCGCCACGACTGGAGAGGAGGCAAAAAATGCCAACACATCCATCCCTTATGCCATCACCGCCTCACTGGTCACCTGCCTCACCGCCTACGTGTCGGTCAGTACGCAGACGTCTATCTTTAAAAAAACAAAGACGCATCGTCTCTTCCTGACAGGAAGCTTGAATGTGCTGGTTGGTGTGATTAACCATTGCTAAAACCTGTAGATGTGTGTTTTAGTAGGTATATTATGAGCTTCACAATATTATTGATGAGGAAATTGGCAAACTTCAGAATTTTTTATTTTTTTTATTTATGGTCTGCTGTTATGTGGTCACTAAGTGGGTCTGCTGTAAATAATCATCTTAGCCAAACCTAAAAGTCTCTTAGACTTTATATTAACGAGTTTATCAGCTCTTTAAAGGAGCGGCTTCCGAATCCCTGAACCAAATATCTTGCAAATCCCATCAAATTACAAGGAAAAAACCCTGAAATCCTGTTTGACACAATCAAAAACATTGTTTCATCATCTCTTACTTCATATTATTTCATTAGTTCATGCTCAATTATTTAATAGAGAAAGTTGCCGGCATCAGAACCTGTATCTCTCTCTCGCATCGCACCGCTGTCTGGATTCTCCTCCTCTCACCTCCCATCCATGGACCTCTTTCTCTCCAGTTAAATACGAAACCTTACAGCACTGTTGGGTCAAATGAAACCTCCTCCAGGTCTCTTGATGTCCTCCCTGCATTAGTTCGTGACCTTAAGCTCAAACTCACTTGAATTATGCAGCAGGACGATTATCCAAAACACAGCAACACCTCTGAATGTCTCAAAAAAGGAAACAAAATGGAGACGGGCAGAATCAAAGTCTGGATTTAGAGCTGATTGAGATGCTTAAAATCTCCAATGTGGCTGAGCTAAACAATTCTGCCAAGAAGCTAAAATACCACCATAGTGACTAAAGACTCCTTTTCTATTTATTGCAATCACTGGTTATTAGTTTTAGTGGGTAATTACTTTTTCACGTAGGGCCAAGTTGGTTTGGATAGTTTTATTCCTTAAGAAATTAGCTCAAAGCCGACGTGTTTGATGCTCTAATGCAGTAAATTGTTCTCAACCATGGAGTCTCAGTCAGGTGTTGAGGATTTAAACTCTTGGACTTGTCTTGGTCTTAATCCACTTCAGTTTTGATTGTGACTTGGTCTCAGGAATTGATCTTGGTTTTCATCGGTCTCAGATAATGAACTGACCTTCTACTTGGAAGACTCTGGTCTGGATCTTGACTTGGTCTGAACTCCAAAAAGTTTGATCTTGGCTTTTTCTTGATCTTAATTTCCTCTTGAAATCTTGGTATTGAGTTGATTTTGGACAATCTGGTTTTGAACTTAACTTAGTCTAGACTCCCTAAAGTCTTGGTTTTGTGACACTCTAGTCTTGGTCTTGACTTGGCCTTGAAACCTTCTGTGGTTTTGGTCGTGTCCGGATGTTGGGACTCTCTCTGAGTTGGTGTAGGTGTCTTGGTCTTGTCTTTGCCTTCAACGTCTTACTTTCTTTGGTAATCCTGGCTTTAGTCGTGCAATGTTCTTTGTTCTTGACTTCTGCCTGGTCCTTGTTTCTAAGTAGTTTGGGGTGACATTCTAGTCACTAACTATCAACATCTTCTTTTTTTACACCAGGTGAGCGTGATCCTGACTCTCATGGTTCCCTACAACCTGATCGATGGCTCGGCTCCGCTCATGGAGATGTTTGCTGTGCACGGCTTCATGTGGGGGAAGTACACCGTGGCTGTGGGCTCCATCGCTGGACTCACCGTCTCCCTGTTGGGTTCCCTGTTCCCAATGCCCAGGGTCATCTACGCCATGGCCCGCGATGGACTGCTGTTCAGGTGACGTAATAATCAAAGCACAGTCATAGCACCGATGATAGAAGCTGATGTAGTTTCTGTGTCTATACCTGAAGGTTCCTGACGCATGTTTCAGCGCTCACACACACTCCTGCCCTGGCGTGCGTGGTGTCGGGGAGCTTTGCAGCCGTTCTCGCTCTCCTGGTGAGCCTGCGGGACTTGATCGAGATGATGTCCATCGGCACTTTGCTGGCTTACACCCTCGTCAGCGTGTGTGTGCTGTTACTGCGCTACCAGCCCGACAAAGACACCGACACACACCAGTTCATCTCAGAGGAAGACGTGGACGACGTCAAGCATCAGGACTTTGGAGACGGACCTACTAAAGATGACAACATCATGACGGATGGCTCGGATCCAGAGGGGTCCTCCTCCTACCACACTGGTGGGACCGAGGGGGAGGGAGATGACGCTGGTTTCCACACCGGACCCGCCTCTCTGATGAAAAGACTTCTAGGTGGTCATTATTACACCCTGCGACTGCGGCTGGGAATGCCTGATTCATCAGCACGCCCAACTCCTGCGTCTGGCCGGATAGTCACCAGATGCACCCTGTCCCTCTTCTTCATGTCCTTTCTCTTCTGGTCCACCATCATATTTGGTGTAGAGCAGGGCTCAGGAGCCGGAGCGGTGTTTTCAGGCCTGATGGCCACACTGATGGTGGGATCACTGGCGAAGCTCTTAATTCTCATCATACAACAGCCAGAGAGCAAGCTGAAGCTGCCCTACATGGCACCATGTGTTCCCTTTGTTCCCGCAACGGCCATCTTGGTTAACAGCTACCTGATGCTGAAACTGTCTGCGCTCACCTGGGCCAGGTTCACTATCTGGTGTCTGATAGGTGAGTTCAAATCTTCTGATTGTTTATTTTAGACTTGTAATGGAGCATCGGCAATGAATAAAATGGGTTTCTACAATCCAAGCTGTATAATACAAAGAGGAAATCATTGATTGTAAAGCAACTTTAGATTGTTAGGCATGAGTATGTTCACTAGTGAGATTAAGCTTGATCATATTTCCTATTTTTATACTACTTAGAGTCTCTCTTTACCTCTCTATTTAAGGTCATGAGGGTTTGAATAAGTTGGTCTGACTCCAACATGCATTTTAGGGCATATCCAAATGTGGGCGGAGTCAAACGTTTACCTCTACTTGTGTCTGAAACAACAACGTGGATCCTGTTGGTAGAAGTTCTATTGCTACTATCTAAGTCAGGACAAGTTCAATTAACGGGGCAGATGTATTACTGTCAATCAGAATTAGCATGTATGGCCGTTTAAATCTGCCACTTTACCAAATATTGCATGTCAGTAGATTGTGATGGGTTTTGTGATGAAGAATAAGGATGGATACTGAATTTGTTACTTTTATAGGTTTATAGGTATTGGTAAAATATATTTGTATGAGCTGTGGATTCAGGCATTATATTAAAATTCATAAATGATCTAATAAGGTTTATTTGTAAATCCAAACAAGTTCATATACTGAGAAATAAATATGTTAAACTAGAAAAAGCTGTTCCTGCGTAACAGCAAGTGAGAATGCTAATCTGCAGAATGATTTGAGCAGAAGATGCAGAAGACAAAAAGTAGCTGAAAAACATTGAAATCAGATTTGAAGAATTTGAAAAATTTGAAGAATTTGAAAAAATTTAAGAATTAGAAGAAATGGAAGAATTTGAAGATTTTGGAAAAAGTTGAAGGAATTTGAAAAATTTGAAGGAATTTGAAGAATTTGATAAAGTTGAAGTAATTTGAAGAAAATTTGAAGGAATTTGAAAAAGTTGAAGAATTTGAAAAAAATTGAAAAATAAAAAAAATTGAAGAATTTGGAAGAATTTGAAAAAATTGAAAAAAATTGAAAAATTTGAAGAATTAGAACAATTGGAAGAATTGGAAGAATTTGAAGAATGTGAAGAATTTGAAGGAATTTGTATCAATTTGCATTGATTTCAATGGGAACAGCCAAACAATCGCACAAAAAGTGAAATATTTTAAAAAGAGTAAAAGTTAGCATAACCATGAGATAGCATTGGTAGTAAATGTCACAGTGAAAGGAATTAGCTAAAATTATAAAAATACCACATGGTACAAACTCAAAAGTTGAGAGTTTTGAGTTCCAAGTTGGAAAAATTAGCTCAAACACTTTCCCCTTAAGCCCGACCGGCCCGGTACCGAGAGGCGACATCCATTTTTCATCTTCTCAGTTATTTTTTCCATAAATCCCCCGAAGGAGGAGAATTTAATGTTTCTGAAACACGTCACTAAAAATGTTTTTTCACCAATACTATCAGTTTTGCTGTACTTTAAACACAGAAGATGCCTTTCAAAGGTTTATCAAACATGGATCTTGACTCTCCCGGAAAATACTTCAGGACACAGATATGTTCTTGTTCCGGCTTAATGGCTGGAATCATCAGAAATAAAAGAATCATATCTATCCAACAACCTGTTCTTCCAACGTTGGCATTCATTTTCCATGTGTAACGGAGGTGTTTTACAGAGCTTTCGCTTTACAAACTGCCCTGCACACGGTCGATGATCTACAGCGTAAATGTTGTGACCAAAGTCTGTGTTATATACAGAAGGAGTCCTACAATGGAAATCAACACTTTTATTTGAAAAGATTCCCTTTTATTAGGGGAAAAACACATTCGGCAGAGTTTTGGTACAGTTTGCTAAATTATAAGTTGTCATGCCCTCACACTGCCCATTAAAACTTTTATGGAATAAATATGGCTTTAACTGATTCAGTCCAGATTTGCTGCAGTCATAGTCAAGATGTGGATCTATAAAGTCTGAGGCTTCTCCCATATTTTCATGATGTTTTTTGGTCTTTATTCTGAAATAAAATTCGGCAAGACTCAAAAAAATAGATTTTCTGTCTTGTTTAATCACATATAATTCAGACATAGTGACATATGGAATATTGGTTCCACTGGAAAAATATTCTTTGATGCCTTACCTTCACAGAGATACCAAAAGTTTGCATTTACACTGAATACCTGTGGAGTTGTTCTTAATTTATATCAGTTATGGAATCTTAGATGGAAATTGCTCCTAAACCCCTCTGAGGTCAACAATAATTATTTAAAAAGCTCCAAATTGGAAATCCAGAACATATCCAAATTTACTGTAGGTTATTTTTCCAACGACTTCATTCACCTGCAGTTTGTCAATTTTCATTTATTTTCATTTTGGAACCTCAAACGTCCTCATAAATATTCACATAGTGAAGCTTTTGGTTCCTGTTTGAGTGACGGTGTGTGAAGCAGCTCTGTGTGGGCAGGGACACATCCACAGGAAGAAACTGGTCCTCAGGGACCTCGTTTATCATTAACGCTGAAGCAGCAGCTTTAATACGTACTGCTGGGTCTCAGTGAGTTTTATGTTTTGGCCAAAACAAAAACCTCAATAATCTCTTTAAAACACGGCGTGTCTAAGTAAATAAACAAGGAATAACCGCTGCGTCTGTGGCCTATGTGGTTCTGGTGGCTTCTTTTGGTGTTGTAAAAATAACAGGGAGCTCTAGCTGGCATCAGCTGGTTTTCTTTAATTCTCCATTTTGTCAATGATCCTCATCTCTCTGCATTACACATAAACAGCATCAAGGTAAGGTCAATCTCTAGCATGAAACAAGTTCCTTGTCGGTGATCCTCATGGCTCTGAGGATTACCCATAATACAGTAACCACAATAAAATTATTGAAATTTACAGTGATCGTACAGTGGATTTTTGTTTACAGTACAGGAACACCCAGTGAGTGTCCTTTCCAAAGAAAGTAAAATAATTAATTGGAATGCTCTTAAAAATAAAATAAAATGCTGACATTTTATTTACTGGATGCCATTTTTATATTTTAGTGTATATAAACTTGCACCTTCGAACAACAATGCAAAAACATAAAAGAACCATATCTTTATATAAAACCATTCATATAAAACTCATCATTTTGTTAACCATCTGCTACAAGACAGTTAGTAAAACATACCTGCATTACACATAAACAGCATCAAGGTAAGGTCAATCTCTAGCATGAAACAAGTTCCTGCAAAGAGGAGCCATAATGTTACTGTGAGAAATCCCCGCCACACTTTCTGACAAACTAAACGTTTCTAAAACACAACAAAAAACGATATAATAGCAAATGTAGCCTAACCTGGATTAAACAGATTTCCATAATATGCAAAAAGAAAACCCATGAACATATTTTATAAAGTGCATAAATAACATTTCTTCACCACATAGCAGAGACACATTACCTTGTCGGTGATCCTCATGGCTCTGAGGATTACCCATAATACCCCGCTCTTCCTAGGGTGAATGCAGTACCCTGTTTTACCAGCAGATGGTACATTTTAGCAGGATTTAACCTGAACCAATTTAACTATGTTACACGTCTGCCAGCTGGGCCTCTCCACCTGGTCCTGGCTCTGAGATGTTCCCTCTGTCCTCAGGTCTGCTGATCTACGGCTGTTACGGAGTTTGGCACAGCACCCTGGAGATGAACGCCCGCGAGCAGCAGGCCCACGCCAGCTCCTACCAGCGCTACGACGACAACCTGGACGACTCCTTCGCCCCCGACGACGACGTTTACCCCCAGGAGCCCGACGACCGGCCCTACCAGGGCTGGTCTGCCCCGGAGGAGAGTCAGCACCGCCACCAGAACCAGAACCAGGACCAGAACCAGGGCGAGGGCGAGGAGGAGGAGCCCGGTCAGAGCCAGAGCGAGGATGATGGCGGTCAGCGCGGGTACCAGGCTGGAGCGGGAGTCCCGGCCACAGGCGGAGGCGGCAGGTCCAGGGGACGGACCAACTTTGGGTTTGATGATGAAGACGACTGAAGACGATCAAATCCTGCGATCCCAGACCAAAAAGACTTTCTTATTTATAACCAGTGCGTTGATCTCTTGGTTTCCTCCATGTTGACGGATGTGATGATGGACACACCGACAGTCTGCTTTTAACACCAAAAATCATCCCTCAGCAGAATTATTTTATCAGTACGGTGTTCTAGTTTACGGTTTCCCACTCAGGAAGTGGCTGAACCACGGGTCACAGGTCACAGGTCACAGGTCACAGACTCTACTCTGACGTCTTACTGCTGATTAAACAGGTTATCATTTAAAGACCCAAACTGGACACTTCTAAACTAAAATATTTTAGGTTATTTGTGTGGATAAATCTGTTTAGGTGTGGACTGCTTCATCCAGCTATTCTTTCTTCATCATCTGCCTAACAGACACTTTTAATTCAGACTTTTCTACCAGCCGCTGGTTCAGACAACACCAGTGTTTCTTTATTTAACGAGTCTGTGGGCTGATGTTTGCTTTATTTACAGGAAACGACTGTTGGCCCGCTGAATGCTTGGTTGAGTTTCTCTTCTATAACCTTCCTTTGAGATGCGACAGATGGACTCATCCTGGTTCTGGTTCTGCTGGAGGTTTCCTCCTGTTAAAAGCGTGTTGTTCCTTTCCCCTGTCGCCACGTGCTTGCTGTGGATGAGGGATTGCTGACTCGATGGATTCGTCTGGGTATCCTTGAATAGATGTCTCTGTAATAAATAGTACTGAATACTGCATCGTATGGAGGTCTGAATCGAGTCTTGGAAAAGTATTCACACAGCGCTGCTCAGGTTACAACCACTTACTCCTGAAAATGATTCCTGGTTTTAAAACGTTTCTTGCTAATAAAACCCTCTGTGGTGGCATTTGCATTCACTCCGTATCTTCTCAGAGATCCCTTAATAAAATCCTTAGCAGAAAACATGGAAAACTTCTAGGGGTGTGAATACTTTTGCAAAGGCTCTGGGTGTAAATCTGAACCCGTTTGAATGAACCGACTGATTAGCATTAAATCTGGACTGAACATGGTTCTGTGTATCTGGTTATGACTCCATACGGTTTGCAGAGCGGCTGTAGATGATATTTGCTGTGAATCGGTGCTGCAGGAATAAACCGAAGTGACGGATTTCACAGGAACGTTCAGATGTTGTGGATCAGCGGCTTGGCAGCTCCAGCCTTTAAACTGCAGCGTTCTGCATATTTGGGATGTTTGCCTGCTTGAAAACAGCAGATTCTAATAATCGGCGTCTCTGAGAGGCTCCTGTAGAAGTCGGTGTGGGGAAATAAATCAGAGGTTGGCTCAGATGTAGAAAACATCGACCCACTCTGGGTTTCTGGTCCTCTGACGGGTCTCCATCATCTCCTCGTCTCCATCGGTTCACATCCAGCCTGTGGTTTTCTCTCTTCTATCAGATTCCTCTCTTACGCCTCCGTCCGGCTCCCAACGCTCGCTTTGTTTCCATTTTATTACCCGTCAGAAGATTTATTGACGTGTTTTGCTGGAAACTCACCTTTGGTCCAGGATATCTGCATTTTGGTCTTCCAGCCGGTATCTTATGAGAGAATTTGTGAGAAATTCCACCGATAACAAGCTGAACAGCAGGAAAATGGGACGTTTGTTCCAAAAAAGAAGTAAAAACTGTATGTTTCTCAGGTGCTTTGTAAAAATAGAAACATTTTTAAATGATTCTCTAAAGTAAACTAGATTTTTTGGGGTCTAATAATGACACATATGCACGTTCTAGGCTGGGATGTCACCACCTTTTTAAAAAAAGTTTCTCCTTTTTGTGTATTTTTGTGGGAAAATGAGGACGACTTTTAATATTTATGATTTAAGTTTTGCTTTTATGGTGTTTTATTGTGTTTTTTTTGTTTTTATTACTCTTTGGGAACTGTTTTTAGCCCCCTGCTATTGTAGCACTTTGGGATTTTATTTGAAATGTAAAGTGCATTATAAATAAAATATATTATTATTATTATTATTATAGTTGTGAAAAAAATAAATGTCTCATTTTTGGCTGAAGGAAATCAATCGGAGACTCAATTTCTTTATAGTAAAATTAAACGTTTATTGCTGGATCGTTTCAAGAGACAAAAAAAATTGTAACAAATTTTCAAAGTGATACGAGAGTAAAAAAGTAAAACTGTGACAAACTGACTAAAACCTAAAATCTGTGTGAGCAGGATTCATAAAGAGGAGTGAAAGGAGAAAAGTAATTAAAATGTCAGAGAAAGAAAGTTAACATGGGAAGCGATGTAGCGCTACTTTAAAAACCACAGAAGAAGACCTGAATGTGTTTCCTCTGCTGATCTCGTTTAATTTCCCTGACAGGATCAAGTTCAGCCGCCTGGACCTGAGGTCACGCAGGTAAAAAAACAAAAATCTTCAACATTTTCTTCCTGTGCAACACTTAATGCAGCTGAAGATGAATTAAAATGATGCTCTGATGAGCCTCAGAGAGAAATACAGTAAAATAACAGCTAATTAATCAGAAATAAAAAGACTGAATACAAGTTAGAGATTAGAGTAAACTACCATCAGCTAAAGCTTAAGTTCTTCTTGTATGTTTTAGTCCATTATTATTTAGTTTTTCTCTCGTTTGTGGAACTGATTTTAGAAATTATTCCAAGCTAACGTTGCTAACAAACATACATTTAGTACAATCCTTTTCGTTAGGTATGTTTCTTTTTAAACTTTACTTTTGTTAAACATTATCTAGTATATGCAGGAAAAAAATCATCTTTAAAAGAAAGAATTCTGACTTTAATCTCAGAATTCTGAGAAAAAAGTCAGAATTCTGAGAAAAAAGTCAGAATTCTGAATAAAGTCAAAATTGAATAGACTTTTTGTTTTGTTTTTGAATGGCCCTAATTATTTAATTATTTTTTCCAGTGCCCCCATTAAAAATCATTGCCCCCCCCCTGGTAAATAAATTTGGTCTAGCGCCGCCTCTGCAGACTGCGCTGCATGTTTTAGGTGCTTCCCTGCTTCAGCACACCTGGTTAACGTCTGATCTGCAGGTGTTTTCTGATCTGCAGCCATCTGTACGAACGCTTAAAGCCCAGAAACACCTAGAACCTGCAGGACTCTCTTAACCTGACTCCGCCAGACGCATCTCGCTCCGCCTAGCTCCACTCACATACATCTGGGACACCGACATAGGAATGGCCTTTTTTGAAGGCTGGGCCTTATCAAAACTCCTTGCATATGATTGGATTAGCCACTTGTCTGTCATCTTTATCGACGTGCTATTTCAACCACTCACACCGAAGCTAACCCGTGACGCTGATGAGAGCGACGCATAAAAAAAAAACTTTTATGCGTTTGCGGCTCTAGTGGCATGTGTTTTATTGACAGTGAGCTGACAGGAAGAGGGGGAAGACAGGCGGCAAAGCACAGCGGGTCGGAGTCGATCCCGGGCCGACCGCGTTGAGGACTAAAGGCCTCCCAACATGGTTCACGCTAACTGCTAGCCGCTCCGCAGCGGACGCGCCCCAGAAAACAAAACTTGCCAAATCCGGTCTGGAGAAGGGCGAAAACATGGTTTCCACCAACAAAAGCCTTCAGAGCCGTTCTCTGATGTTCTTTTAATGAAACAATATCAGGTAGACTGGACAACACAGAGGAAATAGCAGCATCAATGCTAACGCTTGCTTCCTCGATGCGCCGCCATTGCTATCAAAACAGTCTCACGTCATGGTCGCGTCTCCACTACGTCACATCTATGAAACTCCAGCCCTGCGTCCTGATTGGCTGGACAATAAAATTGGTTGAAGAAATCACTTTCTATGGAAGATGTCCCAGATGGATGTGAGTGAAGCTAGGCGGAGCGACATACAGCTGGCGGAGTCAGGTTAGGACTCTCTGCCTCCAGGGTAGAAAGGCACTGCAGCTGCTCGTCCATGCAGAGTCTGGGCTTCACCAGTCCAACAGAGACACAGGAAACCACGCAGACACCTGAGGACGAGTTGTTTTTGGGAGGAAGGCAGAGTACCCAGAGGAAACCCACACATGCACCGGGAGAACATGCAAACTCCACACAGAAGAAACCCAGACTGGGATTCTAACCCTGGACCTTGTTGCTGCTACACTTTTAGATACATTTCAGATTAAAGATTACTAGATGCTAAATCAGTGGTGGATTATCTTAGAGACATGGGAGGAATAAAACACTGAAGCTCAGCCAGCAGGTGGACAGACGCTCACACACGCTCACTCTTGGCGTGGTTGGCGGGCCGCTCCACCTCCCGGGCGCTGCCGCCCCGCCTGGAGTAGAAGAAGCTGTTCTCCCTGGTGGGGTTGCTGATGAGGGCCACCAGGAACCACAGGATGATGACGCCGCCCAGCAGACAGAGGCCGGCTCCCACCCAGCCGGCGTACAGAGAGTAGCCGAAGGACATCAGGTGCTTCTCTGTGTTGGCGCCGATGGGGAACCAGATGGTGGCCACCGCACCCAGAACCGCTGTTTCTCAGGAACGACGCACAAAGAGAGAAAGAAGAGAAAGTTTATCAGTTTTTTTTGTCACACCTGAACCTGTCTGGAGGGCAGAAACTCTCCGTCTCATCCACCAGGAAGCAGAACCCGACACATGGATCCAGACCGGGAGCCTCAAACGCGCTGAGGCGCCTCAAACACATTTATATGAAGCAATATTTACGCAGCCGGGTTCAAATCTGCTCCCAGAGCAAATAGCTTCAAGTCCCCAAAGACCAAAACTGTTTATGTCAAAAAAATAAATAAAATACCGTCTGCTAAAAGCTGGAACTGATTTTGACCCTGGAGGAGGAGAAGAAGAATGATCTGCTGCTCTGCTGGCTTTGAGAACAGGGAGGATCTGAGGAGACGGCAGATACTGGCTGCTGCCAACTTTTCACCATTCTGTTCCTTTTTGGTCGATTTGTGCCCAAAACGAGGAAAAATTAAAGTAATTTATGGCTAAATGTTTATTACTGCAGATAGAAATCTAACATGCAGCTGAAGTTTTTATTTCAGATTATTTTATGTGATACATCAGCACAAAATCATAACCAGGAAGTTGAGGAAAAGCATTGCTTTCAACCTTTTATTTTTGGACAAATATCTAAAAAGTGCGGCCTTACCACAGATTCTCATTTGGGTTTAGCTCTGGACTTTGACTAGACCAGGGCTCAGCAACCTTTACAACCCGCAGAGACATTTTTGCCCTAAATAGATTTTGTTTAGAGCCACAAAAGTTACGCACCTCTTTTAAACAAGCACTTGTTTTTATAATATACTGTAGGAAATTTGTTTACTATTTAACCAACATTACTTTTATGTTTAGATTTAATGCATTTTCTTCAGTTGGACATTTGATTTTTATAGCAAATGGCATCAAAATTAGGAAAAAGCAACCTATTGACAAGAAGATGCTTCACTTAGCTATAGTAAAATATTCTATACACCATTAGTTTCTTTCTTTCTGGAAATGTTTTGCATATATTGCAGAACTAAATGCATCATAAAGCTCGCAATTTTAAATTACCTTTATATTTAGAAACGTTGAACAATTTTTCCCCCCGTAGTCTTTAAGAGCCAAAGCTGAAGGTGTATTTTGTCTCCACATTTTATTCCTACTTGCTTTTATTCTGTTTTATTTTCCTATATTTTAATCATGTAAAGCACTTTGCATTGTCTCTGTACTGAATTGTGCTATATGAATAAATTTGACTTGCCTTGCCTAAAGAGCCACAGGTTGCAGACCGCTGGTCTAGACCTCTCCGTCGTTGCTCTGGATGCATGTTTAAGTTTAATGTCCTGCAAACCTTCCTAAAAGGCAAAGCATCCCCACAGCATGATGCTGCCACCACCGTGTAACGCTGTTGCTTCTCTGCCACACCGCATTTTTACATGCAAGTTTTTAATTTTGGTTTCATTTGCGCAGTGCACCTTATTCCACATTATGGCTTTACAAAACCATCTCTCTGCAAACCCCAGCAGCTTTGTCTCCTGCACCACGGCAGCTGGTCCTCACCCATGATGATGAAGAGGGCGCCGCCCACTCGGGTGTTGCGCTTCTTGACGGCGGTGGGGTAACTGGTGGGAAGCCGGATGCAGGGCATGGACATGAGGACCAGCAGGATGGCAGGGACGCCCAGAAGACACGCAGCGATCATCAAGGCCCGGGACACCTGCACGTACGCTGCCGGGGAAGAAGCATCTGTTCACAGCGCTGCTGAGAGCAAACCTCACATGGAGGCTGGCAGGTTTTACGCAGCCCGGTTAGAAACAGCAGGAGGGGTTTTATACAATGTGTCGCTGCACAAACATCTAGACGCAACTATTCTTGTTCCTACTAGGAAGTCCACACAGTAGTTTGCGCGTTAAATAACAGAATTAAGGCAGTTAAACCTTTTAGTGGTGAACTAACTTGTATGATTGTTGTATTTTTTTAAACACAAAACGTCACAAAATCATCAGAAAGCAGCGATAAACACATCATCATCAGCGGCAGGTTTGCGGCGGAGCGGCTCACCCGGCAGGGAGAACAGCTGGTCCAGCGTGGAGCAGTGGTAAAGGGACGGAGACACCGTGCACTCCGCCCACAGGCCGCGGGAGCCCAGCTCGTCCATGCGCAGGCAGGTGGCCACCGAGTAGTCGCACGTCCGGACCCAGTCGTTGGTGGCCGTGGCGAAGATGAGCCCGACCCAGCCGGCGCAGCTCCCGCCGATGCCAAGCAGCTGCCTGCAGATGTGCGCCATGGAGATCCGCCGTGCGTCTTTACGCGTGCCAGAAAATACCAATGATCAGCGGATGTTTTACCTTCTAAGGGCTTTTAGACGTAAAATACTTATTTTCTTGTCGGAAGTGAATAAAAACCCGACTAAAGTGCTGTCTCAGCGATATAAAATAAAATATTTTAGCGCGACCCTTTTCTTAATTAATCTAGAAGAACTGGCCTAAGTGTCGCCTTTCTAAGCGGAAGAAAACGCATAAAAAGGTTTCAGAAATTCAGCTTAATAGAGCTGCTGCACTGCGTCCCGTTATAGTGCTTCATCCACAGGAAAGAGAAAGATTTATCTCAGGGTGTGGCGCAAACCGATAACCCCCACCCCCAGATCCAAAGCTGAACCAGATGGAGAGAAAAGCTGAAGCTGAGAGATGGAGCAGCTCATCCAGACAGGAATCTGGAGGCTGAAGCTCAGGAAGGAACTCCGAGACATGAATTTAAATCAGTTTAGTCCATATGCAGCAGATTTTACTCCGTGGATCTCCCACTGCAGGCCTCCGCTGAGGAGACCATCCTAAACTGGACATGGCTGAAATGTGACCTTTAAAACAATTCATCTGACCTGATTACATGGTTTAAAAACAAGACGCTGGGGCACAAGTTTGAATTTATTATGGATTTTCACCAAGATCCAAGCAGTTTAACACTGATCCATAAATGCTCAGATATATTAGACACCCACCCGGTAATATTTAGACAAATGAACCTAATGACGTGGTTTTGTAACCATCAACAAGCTTTTTGACATTTAGCCACGTTCCTGGGCAGAGCTGCGCACAGAGGAACCTTTAAGTCGTTCCAGAGGACAGCAGCCTGCTTCATCCAGGTTTGGATGTGCGTTGGGAACATTTCCAGCTGGAAGACCCGATCGTGTCCAAGTTTGAACCATCCAGAAGGCGATTTGAGGAAAGTTGAAACAAATTAACCTCACATCAGCCCCCAGCATTACGCAGCCTCTCCTTGACGGCTCCAAAGAAGCTTCTTGCTGCTGAAGTCTCAGTCTTTGCGCTCACTGACCATGAAATGTTCCTCCAGACGACATCTGGCTTGTCCCGCTGCAGCTTTAAGGGTTGGGCCCTCTCTGCCGCGGAAATGTTAAACTCCCGTTGGTTCCTGTCCCAGAACATCCTAAACTAAATGCATTTGATCTGAAACTAGGGGCTTGGAAATTTGGTGACACATTTTGACTTCCTTCTTGTTGGAACCGATCAAGCTTTGAATATGAAGGTGTTTGGAAATGACTCCAAAATGACTCCTAATGTGCGTAAATCTGGAATCTGACCTGCAGTCAGGTCAGAGCAGAAATATGCAGGCCTTGTTGGCCCCTCGGTGCCTTTTACTGAAGCAGTCCGTCTGTATTTGACCCTGAGCTGAATTAAAAATCAATAATAAATAAAATAAAAAAAAGATGTTGTGGTCTTTTTTATATTCAGTCCACCCTGGAGAAAAGATATTATAATAACATTTTTATGTTAAACTGTTAGTAAAATACTATTTTATATGTTTAAAATCTAATGTATTATAAAAATACAATAAATCTGAGTGAAAATTTCATAAGTAGTCGAAGTATTAACACAGATAAATACATAAATAATAAAATATCCAAATGTAAATATACTGTAATACATCTCATTAATTAAAAAAATATTTATGAATATAGCTTTATTGATACTCAAAACATCTGTAAGTGCAAATAAAAATATTCCTTTTTTCTTATTTAAAAAAAGTATTTTATGAATAAAATACTGCATGGTATTTTATTATTTTTTTACTTTTCTGTTTTTGCTTTATTTAAACAAATCATTTATCTAAATATCTAAATATTTTGGATATTAGTTTTTAAAATAAAAATGTATAAATAATAGTGTAATTTATTAATTTCTATTCTTCCATAATTTGTGACTCCTATAATGGGGCCTAGAGTACACTCAGAGCAGGCCCCTGTTTGCATACAGGCCTCACAAAGGAGTAAATATTTAACCCTCACTCCACTAAATAACTTTTGTTTTTTTCCCCTCCTGGAACAGTTTGATTTAGACAATAACCTGGAAGGCTTAATTATTGATTTATTGTTAATTAACTCAGAGAGTGAGAGTAAATGGCTCAGACCTAAAACACCTGCCATTGTGACTTTTTATCCTTGTGAAAGCAGAAAAGGGAACAGATTTATTATAACGTATGCAGACGATTCTGTGGTGTTCAGACTACAATGCAGACGACTGTCCACTGTGGTTCTGGTTCTGGTTCTGCTGGAGGTTCTCCTCCCTGTTAAAGGGGAGTTTTCCTCTCCACTGTCGCTTCATGCATGCTCAGTATGAGGGATTGCTGCAAAGCCATCAACAATGCAGACGACTGTCCACTGTGGCTCTACGCTCTTTCAGGAGGAGTGAATGCTGCTTGGAGAGACTTGATGCAACCTGCTGGGTTTCCTTAGAGAGGAAACTTTCTCACCAACCTGGAGGATCTGATGGAGTCTGACTTTGGAAAGAACCTTGATGATGATGTGTTGTTAATTGCTGCTATATCAATAAAAGACAATTGAATTGAACTTTAAACAACCAGTCAGTCTGTTTGATTAATTATTCATTTATTAAATAATTTCAAGCAGGATATCATAAAAACGTGACGACTGCAGACACCGGTCTCTACCCTGATAGTGATGGTTTCTCTTTTTTTTTTCTTTGAACCCACAGAAATATGTTGATAGAAAACATCCAACTTTGATGAAGCGCTTACAAACTCTACAGATTATCACCTTTTGCTCTTCCTCTCACACACACACACACACACACACACACACACACACACACACACACACACACACGCTGACGTTATGTTAGCTACGGGGATAGATTTGTCGTTGACGTCACACTCTAAAAAAACTAAATAGACAAATTTCATATATTAAATGTTCAAAATCCTTCATGAAATAGCTTGAAATGTACACTCTCCAGTGGCGTGTAAAATATACAGAAAGGTACAAAAACTCTCCAGGTTTCCTGCTACGCCGGGTTTCCGCTCCGCTCCGGTCCGCTAAGGCCACGCCTCCTTTTTAACGCCATAAATTATTAACTGCCAACCATTTCCTCTGTTTGTGACTTTGTTCTGTCATCCTTGGTGTCAGCTTCGGCCCGCTGGGACCAGATAAACCCCTAAGTCTCCAGGTTCCTCGGTTCTCCGCCCGCCCCGCCTTCGTCTGCCCGGCCGTCGCTCCTCTTCCTCGTTACTGGTTCTTCAGGGCGTTGATGTGGGCGCAGATCTTGAGAGCAGGACCCAGTTTAATGTTCATGCTGGTCATCAGGTGGTCCTCGGTCAGCAGCAGCAGAGCCTGGCCGTCGATCTCCTGCAGCCTGAAGGCCTCGGCCACGTCGCCGCAGCCTGACGGAGAACACAACAGGAACAGAAAACAAAGCTGGAAGTTCATTTAGAGCTAATCTGAAGCATTGTGGGAAAAAAACAGGAAACTCTTCCACTCTGATGTTGGTTATTAAACAAGACTGAAGCCTAAATGGTAAAGCTGGAACACTGATCTCTATTATACACTGGAGTGCTAATAGCCGCTGTTAGAACGAGTCGCTTTGAAGCCACCAGCCGCCATATTGGTACTCCCTATTTCCCCCTAGTAACTAGGGAATATGTGCGCTACAGCATCAAATAACGAGGATTTACTCATGTTCAGGGGGGGCTTAAGACTTTTAAAATGTCAAATGCCATATACTTTTATAACCTGACGCCGCCAGATAGATTTGCTCTGCATATCCATCTGGAAAGCTTCCGTTGAAGTAATTTTGGGAAGGGGCGAAAATACTGGTTAGCTGATTGGCCTATGTTGGTGATAGACGGGAAAATTAACCAATCAGATTCCTCGTCGCTCGTAACAGAGCGACGACGAAAACACAACCACAAGCCAAGCTACTCTTGCTGCTGCAGGTAAAGGCTCGTTAGCTCAGCAAAGAAATACTCTGTAATTCCGATAAAACTTGCTTGATAGCCACGCTAACGCTAGTTTCATCGGCTGAAACCGCCATGTTCTTTAGACTGAACTGTCGCTTCTCGTTGCGTCACACCTCAGCCCGCCTCAAAGCCAACGCTGATTGGACGTTCGTTTGGTGAACGGCTCCAAATTTTCTTTAACGGAAAGGAGCCAGACTGATCTGCGAGTGAAACCTTGAAAGCTCGCGAGATCAGGATGGTCTCACGAGGCTAATACTTTTATGTTATGTTCTAAAACTATCAAGTACTGAGAAAGTCATGTGCTGAAATATTTTACATTTTATTAATTTAAATATATATATATAACATTTATAAATATATAAATAACAATATACAAAAACATATATTTACAATGCAGCAAAGCCATGTACAATGCAGATGACTCTCCCTGTGGCTCTACGGTTCTCCAGGAGTGAATGCTGCTTGTCGGGACTTTGATGCAATCAACTGGTTTCCTTATATAGGACATTTTTGACCAATCTGTATAATCTGACCCAATCTGTATAATATGATTGAACTTGACTTTGTAAAGTGCCTTGAGATGACATGTTTCATGATTTGGCGCTATATAAATAAAATTGAATTGAATTGAATTGAATATATGTATACATATATACATATACACATACTTAGATATACATCAGTGTTGTAGTCAAGTCCCTATGCCTCGAGTCCGAGTCTAGGTTTGAGTCTCCAGTGTTCAAGTCCGAGTCAAGTCTACTACTCATCCGAGTCGAGTCACTATTGATCAAGTCGAGTCCAAGTTCCGCACTAAAGTAAGCATAGCCTACATGTTTTTAAACTAAAAAAAAATACACACTCCACCACATTGCAATAACAATTTAGATATTAAAATCATACACCAAATAATATTCTAATGACATATTAAAATTATAGCCTAATGATATAAAGAAAAAAGTTTAGTCTTTTTCATCAATTTCCGAGTCAGAATGATCTGAATGTAGGAGTCCGAGTCCAAGTGAAGTCACGAGTCTCTAAATTTAGCTAATGACTCGGACTCGAGTCCTACAACACTGATATACATATATATAAATTTAATCTGAATAACATGTAAAATATTTCAGCACCTAATTTCCTAGTAGTTGATAGTGTTAGTACATCCACTGACTGTAGAATTACCTGTGAAACGTTTTCACTCAGCCAGAAAACTGCTTCTTGTTGCAACCAAATCCTATGGAGAGTAGGGAGTAGCAAGATGGCGGCCAGTGACTTCAGTTTTTCAGCTAAATCAGCACTCCAGTGTATAATATAGCTCAGTGGTCTGGAAGGGTTGCAGGAGGAAGCCTCTCTGAAAACAACATGGCCGCCGGTACCACGCTCATAAAGCTGGTCTGACTGAAGCTCCTCTGGAGGGATGTTTGGCGCTAAGGCACGGCGATGGTGGGGGTTAGATCTACACGCTAAGCTCTTCCACTCCGGCTCCATCTTTGTTTCATCATGACAGTGGGAGGTCTGACGCAGCTTCTCCTACACTTGATGTTAGATGTGAATAATTTTAGGACCTGCTGGAGACTGAACCTCTGGACCAAATCGGTTCTGTTCACGTTCAGCTTTATATTCCAGTCTGGGTTGATCTACCGGACAGAAATAGTTTGTTTTTTTATCAGCTCTGTGAAGAAGCTGTGTGTGTGGCAGCGCGGCTGGATTCTGTTTAACGGCGGCTATACGGAGCTGAACAACAAGCGTTTGGAAGAAGATCCTGATATCAGCGGATCTGTTCAGTGAAACTTCGCCGGGGCGCTTTAACCGCAGCTGGAAGACGGTTGGAGGTGTCAGGTTTGATGGATGTTTGTCACCAGAGGCCTGATGTGCTCTCTCTGACTTCCAGATGTTTCGCTGCTTGCTCAACCAGGCTGACGCTTTGTGGTTGGAGCGTTCGGTTGGTTTCAGCGCTTTTTTTTTTTTTTTTTTGCGTAACGTCTAATTGGATGATTGGAGCCAGAGGGTCTCCATCATCCGCCGACAGCTGCGGGCGTAAATCACAGCGCCGGTTCCACGCCGGCTGACGGGGGGGGACTCACCCGGCAGCGCGTGGATGAAGGCCGTCACCTCCTCCACGCTCCACTGGGACGGGGCGGGGCGGAAGGTGGTGGTGGGCGTGGAGGCCGAGACGGCGGGCGCAGACGCCCTCCTCGCTCTGCGGGCCGCCCGCCGCTCCATCCTGGCTGCCATGGCGACGGCGGGGTCCTCCTCTCCTCCGTCGTCGTCGTCTTCCTCCGCCCCCCCAAAGACATGCGGGGACGCCTCCACGTCTTCGTCCTCGTCCTTCTGCTCCGCCGCCGGCTTCTCTTTCCCGTCCTTATCGCGGCGCCCGGCGCTCCACAGATCGCGAGGCTGCAGGACGACATGATGGAGACGGGTGAGAGACGGGCGCCTCGGCCCTGATTTCACCTCCAGCTGCGTTAATTTGGGACAATATTTAACAAACAGTGTTAAATATTGTCAATATTTAACACTGAAACCTTTTCAGGGGAGAAGAACACGAGAATAATAAAGAAAATAACATTTATAAACAAGTAATGAACAGAAAAATCCAATTTAAAATGTTTAAATAAACACTAAAAAGGTAATAAAAACAAAACAAATTGTATTAGCAAACCAAGAATATGACAAAAATAAATGAAATTAAGTCATAAATATTAACTTAAGATAAATCTAAATCCAAGAATTTCAATTGACTATATAAAACACAATGCTGGAGAAATATAAAGATAAAACATGAATGGAAAAATATTTTCCAGAAATGTAAAAACAAAACATTTTATAACAGAAACAACAGAAAAATAACATTAATTTATTTTTGTGGTTTAGTTAAGCACATTTTTATTTTTATTAACTGTTATGTAAATTACTCTGCTCTTTCCTTTCATATTTTTAAATTTTTTAAATGATTAACTTTACTAAATGTAACCTTTATCTATTACTTATATTTTTTAATCTATATGTTAAATAATTTGCTTGTATATTATAAAATGTTTTTTGTCCTTAAATTCAATCAAACTGACTAATTATAATTGATTATAATTAGAATTAATTAGACCTATTGATTGATCAAACATAAATTGCCTTTAAATTTTACCATTTATTAATTTTTACTCCAACACCTTTTATTCTGTATGAAGGGAGGAGAGGAAAATAGGAACATCAAAATAAGCAAAATAATGAATTTATATTATTATTTTTGAACATGAGAAAACACTGCAGACCTTTCACATGGTTGTTTTATGTTAAGAACTAATCTGAAACTGTGATAAAAGGAAAGTTAAAGCAGAACATTATAAGTTTTAGTGCTGCTGTGTCCTAACTGGACCACCAGGGGGAGCTAACGTCCCATCGTTCCTCTGTTGAGGATCTTAGGCTGGATTCCAGCTGCAGAGGAGAAGTTTTCACTGTAGAAGAAGACCGGAGGACCTCAGCTAAAAGTAGAGTGGCTCATGTAGCAGCTGAACAAAAATTAAACTGTGATTTTATTTAAAAAACATAAAAGCTGAATTATTTATTGTCCTCTGACCTGTTTAAAGTGTGAAGGTGTGTTTTTTCTAGCTGAAAGTAGTGGGAGGTAGCTAGGCTTCAAACAATGCATCTGAACCATTTAAAAGGTTGCTCCATTTATTTTCTAAAGTTAAATAATTAAAAACATAATTTTGTGGGAGTTAAATTGTCAAAATTACACAAATTTATTTGGGAAGTGTGAGCGACCAAAGAATTAATAAGTAATGTGCAATAACTAATGTGCAATAATCTATTTAATACACTGTCGTACAACCCGTGCAATAATCCTGATGTAGTGACTTCTGCTGCTATCAACACCTGAACATAAGTCAGTACACGTGTATGTATGTATGTACAAATGTATACAATGTATATGCACATATATACGTGTAGGTACGTATGTATGTAGGCGCATAGATATATGTATATATTTAAGTATATATATATATATATATATATATGTTTATATATATATAGACCACTATGAATGTAAATGAGACATCATATGCCCATTCCTATTTCCTTTTTTGTATTTTTTGGTATTCTTTTTGATCCATTGTATATATGAAGATTCACTGTATATAACTGAATGCACCTTCCCTACTCTGCACCTTCTTGTATGAGCCGATGTGACGAGTGAATTTCTCCATTGTGAGATCAATAAAGACTATCTTATCTTATCTTATTACACCAAGAACAAAAAACCTTTTTAGATTCCAATCCTCAAAATTGAGATTTTTCTGTGAAGGTTTTCCCGTATGCAGATGATATCTGTGTATTTTTATGAACTGGTTCTGTATCCAGAGGGTCGTCTCAGCACGTTTCCACCTGTGTCGGGGTTAGAGCGACGGTTCCTACCAGGCGCAGCAGCAGCGGTTTCCCAGGTACCGACTCGGCCCGGTTCAGAGCCGGGCGGGGCCTCTCCGTCCGGCTGCCGGCGCTCAGCGCCCTCAGGCGCTTCGTCAGCCGGACGTTGAACCTGAAAGAGAAAGCCAAAGGTGCGGTGAGAGGTGAGTCCAGACGCTGTGGTTCTGCTGCTCTGATTCAGGCTCGGCTCTGCATTAAACACCTGTCTGCCTCTTCAGGTACCACAGAACCACATCCTGCCGGCGCCGCTGCTGCTGCTGCTGCTGCTGCTGCTGCTGGTCTCCAGCGCTGCAGGACAGCAGCAGGCGAGGCCAGAACCTGCTTCCCTCATGTTTAACAGGTATTTCTACGATCTAAAGCGCTCTGCTTCACTCGGCTGATTGCTTTTCAGCCAACATCTAAACGGCGTTTCTCTCTGTAGGAGCTAGAGAGGCGGAACCTGTGAGGTTCACACCAGAACCTGCAGGTAGAACCACGGTTTGTGGGTTTGATCGAGTCAGACTGATCCAGAATTAATTAATCTGGTCAGTCTGTCGTCATTTTACATTGGTGCGTCTGATCCTTACGGTTCTGATCCCGTTAAAGCCCCGCCCCCTCTGGAGGTTCTAGCTAACGCCTTGGATGGGGAGTCAGAGGGAAGCAATTAATCCTCCTTATCTGTAAATATATCCCTCATCATGTAAAACAACATAAAGAAGCAGAGAGGCTCTCAGATATGAGCGTATTCCCCACATTTACACATAAACGAGGCAGGAGCGTCATTTATGTAACTTAGTCCTGATACCTTTCATAATGTGGGACTATGCCACTGAGCTATATAATACACTGGAGTGCTGATTTAGCTGAAAAACTGAAGTCACTGGCCGCCATCTTGCTACTCCCTACTCTCCCAGAATCTCACAGGATTTGGTTGCAACAACAAGCAGTTTTCTGGCTGAGTGAAAACGTTTCACAGGTAATTCTACAGTCAGTGGATGTACTAACACTATCAACTACTAGGAAATTAGGTGCTGAAATATTTTACATGTTATTCATATTAAATATGTGTATATGTATATATGTATATATATGTATACACATATGTAAATATGTTTTTGTATATTGTTATTTATATATTTATAAATGTTAAACATATATATTTAAATGAATAAAATGCAAAATATTTCAGCACATGACTTTCTCAGTACTTGATATTTTTAGAACATAACATAAAAGTATATGGCATTTGACATTTTAAAAGTTTTAAGCCCCCCCTGAACATGAGAAAATCCTCGTTATTCAATGCTGTAGCGCACATATTCCCTAGTTACTGGAGGAAAATAGGGAGTACCAATATGGCGGCTGGTGGCTTCACAGCGACTCGTTCTAACAGACGGTGATTAGCACTCCAGTGTATAATAGCTCAGTGGACTATGATGTTAACAAAGACGTTTTCTGGCAGACAGATGAAGGGCCTGATGCTGCCGCCATCATCTGCTCTGTGGATCTTTGTTAACAGGACGCACAGCAGGGTTATTTCTGGGTTAAATGTACTTTATGCAGCCATAGGTAACGCGTTAGTCAAGTCTGGATGTTTCCTTTTTGGGAGAAAAGAACCGGTTTTTGTAATCTTAGGTCAAATAAATGAATACGGCAGGTTGTGCAACACAAGCAGGACTTGCAGCTCCTTTAAGGTTGCTGCTGGCCTCCCAGACCAGTTTCTATCGCTTCTCCTGACTGACACCCAGAGGTGTAACTACTTACATTTACTAATTGTTTGAACAAAATGGTATTTTTAGGATTGGCTTTACTGCTCTGTACTTTTTACTTTTACTTCAGTCATATTACCGTATTACTCCAGTATCGCTTCTCTACTCTCTAATTTCTGGCTCCTCTTCCTGCTGTGAGTAACTTCATGAATAAAGAACAAACTAGTTTTAACCAAAAATGCACCAGAGAGACAAAAACCTGGAGTTTATGTTAAAGTGAGACTTCTTATTTTTATTATTTTGTTGTTTTAATGTTATTTTCTATCTGCTGAGCTCATTGAGCCACATAGAGGTCAGATGAACATTCAGTAAACAGTAAATATTGTTATTGGAAAAACTGTTCTAACATACTTTATATACATTAACTGCTGTTAGTATTGATTTCAGGTTAATGTTGAAAAAACTATTTAGAAAAGTGTTTCTTCTGCCTGAATTAGTTTGTTTTGTAATTGTTATTCTTAATTTTTTTTCATTTTTGTCTTTCAAATACCAGAATTTACACGTAACCCTATATTTCTGTCCGTCCGATTAAATATTTTTCTAATATTAAATCATCAGCTGTTATAATTAGTTGCTCAGTAGCCTTCTTACTGAATACTTTTTGTTTAATCTTACTTGAGTAATTGCTTGGCTGAATACTTTTTACTCTTACTTGAGTAAAAATATGTTGAGCTACTCTTACTGGAGAACAATTTCTGGCTACTCCACCCTCCTCTGCTGTGAAACACCTGCTTCTTATTGCTTCTGATAAAATATGCAAATGTGAGGAAAAATCCCACAAGGCCTGCTGAGAAACAAAAGGCTGAACTGAAGGAAACTAAATTAATTAAACTAAATCAAAAGGTGCATCAACAAAATGTCGGCACATTTTCCAACTAGGTTACCGAGGCTTTTTATTCTTTAGATTTTTCTGTTTTTCAGTTTAATTGTACAGAATCAGTCACACATTATGCGTCGATCAAATGTTGAAACGGTTTATCAGAGTCAATCTTTGTTCACACAACAAGCGAACGCTTTAAGGAAGCGATGCATTTCCTCCTAAATGTTGCCAAATATGTTTTTAATTGTCTCGTTGCTCCATTTGTGTCAGTTTGCAGAGAAAGCAGCCAAATCTGCTCGGTGAGGGAGTTTTTCTGCTGTTTTAGGGACAAACTACACAGAATAAAGCTGCTGCTGATGTTTTTTTTTTTACACTTTAGATTCAATAAACCCACTTTAAAGGGGCGGTTTCTGCACCCAGCAGCTGTTCACAACTAACACTTTACTTCCTGTTTTAGACAGTTAGTAATCTGTACATGTGCTAATAACATTTGCAGTGTTCCTCCTAGTGAAGCCGTAGTGGGACCCCCGGGTTGGGACCCCCGGGTTGGGACCCCTGGGTTGGGAATCCCGGGCTGGGACCCCCCGCTGCACGGTGTTCAACCCGTCAGTGTGAGGAAATGATTCTCAGATTCCTGGAATAAGTGAGAAAAACAGCCTCTCCTCCAGGCTGCCTGCTGCGCTCTGATGCAGTTTAGGACCATTTTATGCCAGAATGATTCTCAGGTCAGAGTTTGTGATGAAAACGGTCTGGTACCAGGTTTAAATTAGAGGAAAAGCGTCTAAAGAGGAGCCTCAGAAGATGGTCAGAAAGCCTGGAGAGGCTCCGATAAGCAGCGCTTCTACAGCCGGCAGGTTAGTCCGGCTGCTTGGAAGAGAAAAGATGCAACGACACAACAACCGGCATCCGTCTCGCTTTGGGTTTCACTGCAAAAAATTAACTAAAAGTAAGAGGAATTTTCTTTAAATGGGAGGATTTGTCCTTGATTTGAGTCGGTAAATGAGTTTATCTGCCAATGGAATGAGAAACAACTCATCTCCATCGTCTTATTTCCCGTGCATTATATCTAATTATCTTATTTAGGGGTAAAAACTCTCACTCCACAGGCAGATGGTCTTATTTTCCTGCTCAAATCAAGGACAAACGCACTAATTTCACTAGTTTTAGTCCCGTTTTTTCCTCGGCGGTGCTGCACAGGTAGCGGCGGCGTTCTCACCCGCGCGCGCAGGACGTGGAGCAGAACCGTTTGGACCGCATGAAGTTGTGGGCGTGGCCTCGCTTCCCGCAGAACTGGCAGTGCAGCACCGTCCGATCTCTGTGGCCCGACTCTGAGGGGGACACAGGAGACATGGTGGGGTCAGCCGGGCGTCACCTGGGGACAGGTGCGCAGCAGGCGGCTCCTTACTGTTCCCCAGGTCGCCTTCGTCTCCGCCGTCCTCTTCCTCTGAGTCTGTGGACGGCGCCGCCGGCTTCACGGGGTCCGCCGCGGGCAGCGCCGCTCTCCCATTGGTCCCGTTCACTTCCTGGGTTTTGCTCACCTGGTCAGGGACCAGCAGCGAGGAGCGGTTCACCTGGGCGACAGAGCACAGGTAGGTCATCGGTTCATTAATTAACCAGCAGTTTCATGTACACAACCAGTCCTTCCTGTTTATAACCAGCCGATAATAACGACCAGCACACAATCAGGACAAATTTAAAGAAAATGTAAAATATAAACTAAAAATCAGGTTTATGACTCTTAAAAATAACAAATGTTGTTCCTTTAATTTAGCTTCTTTGTAATTCTCATGATAAAAACGTGCAGGCAGGCAAATTAATGAATAAATAAATAATTTAATTAAGTAACCAAATTAAACCTTTACAAAGTCTAATTGTTTTTTCAGTACTACTATTTAATATAATTGTTTATTCGCAATAGTGATAAGAATGAGGGATCCCCCCCCAATTAGTTTAAATAAAAATATTTCTTTGTTTTAAAATGTCTGCATAGATTTAATTAGGAAAAAGGTTATAATTGAAATAAATATATAAAAGTTATATTTATAATTTTATACTCAGCAAAAAGATTAAATTGTATAAATATGCGGCCAACACACACACACACACACACATATATATATATATATATATATATATATATATATATATATATATATATATATATATATATATATATATATATATTTATATTAAATATATATATATATATATATAGATATATATAGATATATATGTATGTATATATATACATACATATATATTAATACATATATATATATATATTTATATATATATATATATATTTATATATATTTTATATATATATATATATATATATGTATATATATATATATATATATATATATATATATATATATAAAGCATGTCTGGTATTCACTGTTTAACACCTGAGGCGCTTACAGGAAACGGTTGGAGCCCCTCCTGAATGACGAAGCCCTCCACCAGGTGAGTCAGAACCTGTCGGCCCTCAGGCCACGCCTTCATCTCCCAGGGGCTGCCCAGCGATTGGCCACAGCTCTCAGACTCGTCCTCTGATTGGCAGACGGGTTCGGGTTGGTCCCGACGGGACTCTGGCGGCGTCTTGTCGGCCTCGGGCGCCTCGTGCTGCGGCAGGCTGAGGTCTGCGGGGAGGAGGGGGGGCGGGTTTTCTGATGAGGAGACGACGAAGGGGGAGGAGGGGGGAGACTGGGAGGAGAGGCTGGACAAGGCTGGGGGAGAAGAGACGGAAATCTGATCAGTTAGATATTAAATTAAAATAAGTCTAGAAACTAAACATGCTTTTTAGTAGAAGAGAGCTCAGAGGAGACAAATGGCTGAAATTATAGAGGATGATGGAACACGATGGTGTCGGGTAAAATAAGACCCGCAAACGCTGAAGGGCCGATTAAATCGAGGAGCCAAAGGCTGGCAAACGATTCAGACCAAACCGCCGTGTGAAATCCTGCCGCTGCAAGATGGTAAAATCTACAATCATTCAACTTTAAATCATAAAAGGTGTCTCTCTTTCTGTGTCTCTGCTCTGTCTTCTCTACCATAGAAAGTACTCCTGGGTCAATGTGAGCTTCTGAGCTTTCTGTGTCTCTGCTCTGTCTTCACTAACATAGAAAGTACTCCTGGGTCAATGTGAGCTTCTGAGCTTTCTGTGTCTCTGCTCTGTCTTCTGTAACATAGAAAGTACTCCTGGGTCAATGTGAGCTTCTGAGCTTTCTGTGTCTCTGCTCTGTCTTCTCTAACATAGAAAGTACTCCTGGGTCAATGTGAGCTTCTGAGCTTTCTGTGTCTCTGCTCTGTCTTCTCTAACATAGAAAGTACTCCTGGGTCAATGTGAGCTTCTGTGCTTTCTGTGTCTCTGCTCTGTCTTCTCTAACATAGAAAGTACTCCTGGGTCAATGTGAGCTTCTGTGCTTTCTTCTCTAAGCCCCAGTGGGTGGAGGCAGATGAGCGTTCACACTGAGCCTGGTTCTGGTTCTGCTGGAGGTTCTCCTCCCTGTTAAAGGGGAGTTTTCCTCTCCACTGTCGCTTCATGCATGCTCAGTATGAGGGATTGCTGCAAAGCCATCAACAATGCAGACGACTGTCCACTGTGGCTCTACGCTCTTTCAGGAGGAGTGAATGCTGCTTGGAGAGACTTGATGCAATCTGCTGGGTTTCCTTAGAGAGGAAACTTTCTCACCAACCTGGAGGATCTGATGGAGTCTGACTTTGGAAAGAGGCTTGATGAGATGATGGGATGTTAATTGGAACTATATAATTAAAATTTAATTGATTTGAAATTGAAAAAATGGCCACTCCATCAGGTAAACTCTGGTTTTCTCTCACCCGTTTAAGCGTTAAAAGCTGTTTCTGCCCTAAACAAGCTGCTGATCCACAAAGCTCCGACCTGTCAGCGTTTTCTTTGCTAACTTCCTGACGGATGAACATTGACGCCCAAAGGTCCAACCTCACATCTGGATGTTGAAATGAAGAGTTTCCCCAGACAGAAGCATAAAAACTAAATGACATGATGGGAAAGGAAGAATAAACGGTGTCAGCGTTAGAATAAGAATGAACCAAAGGCTAAATTTCGGCTAAACGGAGAAACGTTCCTGATGTTCGGTAAGTCTTCTTCTCTTTGCTGCAGAACAGCTCGACTCTTCTTCTTCTGCGTTTTCTGAACCGACACAAATCAATCAGCCTGGATCCGTTTTTATTTTAACAGTTTGGATCTTATTTTCTGCCAGATGTGAGATTTAATGCGCATTAAAGTCGATTTAATGCCAAATCGACTTTAATGCGGCGTGAGAACGACGGTCAGAGGGCAGAGACTAGACCAGGAGGAAGGCTGCTGTTACTGGACCTTTGGGTTCTGGTTAGCGGGCCAGAACCAGGCTGGGTGTGGATAACAGCGCAGAGGTTCTGGAGGCGGAGCTACCTGACTGGTTGTCGGACTGCGTGGACAGGTTCTCGCAGAAGTCCTCCTGGCTGGGCTGGAGGTCCCGCTGAGGTTCTGGAAGCCTCTGATTGGACCCTGACACCTCGGAAACCGGGCCTGGCGCCGGCGACTGGACCAGAACGTGTCCTGTTACCGGTTTGTGGGCCGGAACCAGTTCTGCCACTGGCTTCTGGGTCGGAAGTGGTACCGTCAAAGGAGCTTTGACTGGAACCGGTCCTAGTACTGGTGTCTGGACCGGAACCGGTGCTGGTACTGGAGTTTGGGTTGAAGCTGGTCCTTTTACCGGGATGTTAGCTGGTGCTGGTTCTGATGCCGGCGTTTGGACCGGAACCGGTCCTGGTACCGGTGTTTGGGCCGGAACCGGTCCTGGTACTTGAGTCAAAACGGGTCCTTTTACTGAGGCTTTAACTGGAACCGGTCCTGGTACTGGTGTCTGGACCGGAACCGGTCCTGGTACCGGTGCTTCGACTGGAACGGGTTCTGTTGCTGAAGTCTGGGTTGAAGCCGGTCCTTTTACCGGTGCTGGTCCGGTTACCGGTATCGGTACCGGAACCAGCGCTTTCGCTTGGGTTTTAGCTGAAACGGGTCCTTTCACCAACGCTTTAAAGGGAACCGGTCCCGGTACCGGCGCTGGTTCCACCGGGTCGGGTTCTGTTCCTGGGGTTTGGACCGGGACGGTTCCTTTTAACGGGGTTTTAACCGGGACCGGCTCAGCGTCTCTGATGGCGCCCGGACCCGGTTCTGTGTTCTGGTTCTGAAGCGGGCCGGGCCGGCCGTGGGAGGCGTCCTCTCCTTCCTCCTCCACCCTCCTCTTCTTCCCCGTCCCTCTCCTCTCTGCCTCCTCCTCCTCCATGCGGTCTCGGGCCCGTTTGGGTCCGGCCTCCTGCTCCTCAGCCGGCTTCTCCAGCTTCACCGTCTCCGTCTGGACCTCCTTCTCCACCTGCAGCTCTCTGCCGGCGCCGGCGGCGCCGCCGCGCTCCTCCCTGAGCCCCGCCTTCCCTCCTCGCTCCTCGCTCTCCTTCGCCTCCCTCCTCTTGGTCAGCGTGAGCGGAGAGGAGGAGGGATTCAAGGGGAGGAGACCGCCGTCGTCCTTGCTCAGAGTCCGTTTTGATTGGCCGGGAGGCGGCGGAGGCGGAGGCGGCTCGGCGGGCTTGGACGGCGCCGCGGGGCGGGCGTAGGCGGCGGCCGGCGGCTGCTGATTGGACGACAGGGCGATGATCTGCAGCTGCCTGGCGGCCGACGGCGAGCGCTCGAAGCGGCCGGCGGCGGACGGCGGCGGGCCCAGAGCGGCTGGCGGTGGTGGGCAGCTCCTCGGGCCGGACGGCGGCCTGGCGGCGGGCGCGGCCGGACCGCAGGGGGCGGCGGCGATGGGCTGGAGGGCGGCGGAGTGGCGGGGGGCGGAGACTCGGTGAGCGGTGGGCGAGTGAAGCCTCGGCCTCAGAGGGACGGCTCGAACTGGAGAATAGAGAGCTGTGAGAATTCAGACGTAACATCACTAAAGATCTCACATCATCATCATTAGTTTATAAATAGAGAGGTTCTCTGGCTCTCATTACATTTAGCTTCACTCTGCAGAGAACCGCCCTATTAAAGAAAAACAGGCCTCTCACCCTGGATGAAGACCAAGATGACGTCTCAGTGAAATCTGTGGTGTTTTCAAGAGAAACTAATGCCTAAAGCTCCACTTTTTAGGGTAAAGTGTGGAGAACGCACAAAAAGCAGCAGGAGTTGTTCTGCTGCTCTGAGCGTCTTCATCCAGAGTCAGAGGGCGGAGAACCAGAGAGCTTATGGCCAACAGCGCCACCAGCAGTAAAAGTGACTGAACTAACATTTGTTAGGTCAAAATTATTAAAAGGGGCAACTTTGTTTCCAAAAACGTATTTTTAAATGTATCCAAAAAAAATTAAAAAAATCACACTAAATATATATATATATATATATATATATATATATATATATATATATATATATATATATATATATATATATATTTAATATATTTTTCAATTTTATAGATTCATATTCTTTTTTAGATTTTAAAGCATAGTAACAACGATTAAGGTTGATTTAAATGGATAAAATTTAACTGTAAATGAAAGACGCACACCAGTCTAATGTATAATGATAATGTAATACAAAAAAAAATTTATAAATGTCTAGAAAAACACTCCAAGCCGATAACAGCAATGTGATATACGATAAATCGTGAAACTGTTTTTGTGTTCACTTAAAACAATAATTTAAATAATATATATATATAGATATATCTATCTCTATCCCTCCCGATATCTATATATCTGTATATCTATCTATATATATATTTTTTTTTTTTTTTTTTTAATAACTGTACTAATATCTGCTAGGTCAAAATTATTAAAAGTGGCAATTTTCTTTACATATACCTTATTAACTTTCATATATATAAGTTAATAAGGCATTTGGAAAGAAAATTGCCACTTTTAATAATTTTGACCTAGCAGATATTAGTTCAGTTATTTAAAAAAAAAAAAAAAAAAAAAAAAAAAAAAAAATATATATATATATATATATATATATATATATATATATATATATATATATTTATTATGATTATTATTATTATTTTTAAACTAAATGAACTATATATGTATATGTAATAGATGTCAGAATTATACATTCACATTGTTTTTTAGATTTTAAATCATAGTAATCATAGTGGATAAATTAGATAATTAAATATTTAAATGGATAAAATCATCAGAACCAGCCTGACGCTCATCAGAACCAGCTCACATCCAGGACCTACTTGGAGGCGGGACGGCGAGGTGGCGGCTGGGCGTGGTCGGGCTCTCCGTGGCGCCGGGCTGCGGCCGCGGCCTCAGGGGGGGGAAGACGGGGACGGTGGGGCGGGAGAGGGGCGGCGGGGCCGAGGGGGGGGGCTTCAGCCGCAGAGACGGGGGGATGGTGAGAGTCCCGGGGGGCGGAGGCCTCAAGGTGAGGCTCTGGAGCTGCAGGGGGAGACAGAGGGAGGTTAAAGTCCTTCATCAGACCTTCATCATCAGACCAGCCAGAGCTCAGCGACCAGGAGAGGAAGCTGCTGCAGAGCTCCACCAGCAGCCTGAAGGTTACAGTCTGGAAAGAAGCGCTGAAGCATGCACCGAGCGTCCAGCGGGGCTCACCTGAGCGGAGGCGGGGTTAGAGGAAGGGGCGGAGGAGGAAGAGGAGGGTGACTGCGCAGGTCGCATAGCGGACGTAAGAATGAGCTGCGAGGAGACGGAAGGAGACAGAAGAAGAGAGGGAGGAGGAAATAAACGGAGGCAAGCAGGAAGGCAAAGCTGAACAGCAGAACACCAGTGATTGTCTGCAGCTTCTGAAGTTCCTGCAGCTTCTGCAGCTTCAGCAGCTTCAGCAGCTTCTGCAGCTTCTGAAGCTTCTGCAGCTTCAGCAGCTTCTGCAGCTTCTGAAGCTTCTGAAGCTTCTGCAGCTTCAGCAGCTTCAGCAGCTTCTGAAGTTCCTGCAGCTTCTGCAGCTTCTGAAGTTCCTGCAGCTTCTGCAGTTCCTGCAGCTTCAGCAGCTTCTGCAGCTTCTGCAGCTTCTGAAGCTTCTGCAGCTTCAGCAGCTTCAGCAGCTTCTGAAGTTCCTGCAGCTTCTGCAGCTTCAGCAGCTTCTGCAGCTTCAGCAGCTTCTGCAGCTTCTGCAGCTTCAGCAGCTTCAGCAGCTTCTGCAGCTTCTGCAGCTTCTGAAGCTTCAGCAGCTTCTGAAGCTTCAGAAGCTGCTGAAGCTTCTGCAGCTTCAGCAGCTTCTGCAGCTTCTGCAGCTTCAGCAGCTTCTGCAGCTTCTGCAGCTTCAGCAGCTTCAGCAGCTTCTGAAGTTCCTGCAGCTTCAGCAGCTTCAGCAGCTTCTGCAGCTTCAGCAGCTTCTGAAGCTTCTGCAGCTTCTGAAGCTTCAGCAGCTTCAGCAGCTTCTGAAGCTTCTGCAGCTTCAGCAGCTTCTACAGCTTCTGCAGCTTCTGCAGCTTCAGCAGCTTCTGCAGCTTCTGCAGCTTCTGAAGCTTCTGCAGCTTCAGCAGCTTCTGCAGCTTCTGCAGCTTCAGCAGCTTCTGCAGCTTCTGCAGCTTCTGAAGCTTCAGCAGCTTCAGCAGCTTCTGAAGCTTCTGCAGCTTCAGCAGCTTCTGCAGCTTCTGCAGCTTCAGCAGCTTCTGCAGCTTCAGCAGCTTCTGAAGTTCCTGCAGCTTCTGCAGCTTCAGCAGCTTCTGAAGTTCCTGCAGCTTCTGCAGCTTCTGCAGCTTCTGAAGCTTCTGCAGCTTCAGCAGCTTCAGCAGCTTCTGCAGCTTCTGCAGCTTCTGAAGCTTCAGCAGCTTCTGAAGCTTCAGAAGCTGCTGAAGCTTCTGCAGCTTCAGCAGCTTCTGCAGCTTCTGCAGCTTCAGCAGCTTCTGCAGCTTCTGCAGCTTCAGCAGCTTCAGCAGCTTCTGAAGTTCCTGCAGCTTCAGCAGCTTCAGCAGCTTCTGCAGCTTCAGCAGCTTCTGAAGCTTCTGCAGCTTCAGCAGCTTCTGCAGCTTCTGCAGCTTCAGCAGCTTCTGCAGCTTCTGCAGCTTCTGAAGCTTCAGCAGCTTCAGCAGCTTCTGAAGCTTCTGCAGCTTCAG